>NW_006952325.1:0-557 GCF_000164805.1 Carlito syrichta | reverse complement strand
TTTTCCCAGGGATGTAGAATCCGTGATCCCTGGTACCTTCAAAAAATATGGTTTACATGATTAGCAGCCTCAAAACCCCCAACCCATATCAAATAAATGCACAAATGGAAGTTTTAGGATTACAGGGTACATCTTAAGACAAGATTTGCACACAAATACGGCAAGATGATTCTTTCAGTCTTGGAATTTGGTTTAGTTGTCCCGAGGAAACCAATTGAAAGGCAGAGACTGGTTCTTCGTTATAACAATCAAGAGGACCAGAAGACTGCTGGGAATCTATAATGTCACTTGTCTTTTCCAAGTGGCAAGTTGCTCTGAAGAATTTGGAGAATGGGAAGCCCAGATTCCAGATAAGCCCTTATAAAGGAGCACCATAGGATTCATGGATTGAGGTCTCCCGTAACTCACATTCCTTTTTTTATTATCAGGAGGACACCCGGACGTTTTCAGGTGCCATGGAAGTCCAAACTCTTTAATACCAATACTCATACGGCCAGAAGTTTCCAAGGGACCTGGAATCCAAGATTGCAGTTTCCCCCTTAAGAATACATCCTAAA
>NW_006952324.1:0-709 GCF_000164805.1 Carlito syrichta | reverse complement strand
TTAATAAGCCCTAAATATGATAGGTGCTGAACTTGGAGCTGGAGATAAAATGCATGTGGTCCCTACCTTCTGGGACTTGATCATCTTTGAAAAGACCAATGTGAAACAAATAAACACAAACAAATATATATAGTGAGCTTATTGTTTTCCTTCTGATCACTCTGGAAGAAAGGATTATGATCTACCGTCTCCATTCTGAAAGAGTGCAAACTTTCCTTTGAATCTCATTGTATGTTGGGGTCACAGGGTTTGAATAAATCCACAATATAAAAGGATTTTAGGCATACATTTGCTTTTTCTTTATTTCATTCTATCTGACAGAATCTTGAGAAGAATCTTGCTCCAGAATAATGCTTTTCCCCTTTGGATCTTTGGAACAAAATCTAAGAACAAAACGAAGAACTTGGACTGATTATTGATTTAACATACACTTAATGCTATTATAGATCAGAGGTAAATGGAACCCTTACATTGAAGTCATGAATTGAAGTATAAATATTTGGCCAGACTCTGTGTGTGTTCAGAAATTCTATAAGGTTCCATATTTTTTGGCACCTGAGGCAAGGATCAGCACTCTTAACTTTCTAGGGATCAGAAATAATAAGCAAACCTTGGCCAAGGTAAAAAATTAACATTTCTAATTTCTTACTGACCTGGAAAAGTTAAAAATGGAACAATTTTTTACAGGCAGCCAGGAAATTAAGGCTAC
>NW_006952323.1:0-697 GCF_000164805.1 Carlito syrichta | reverse complement strand
ATAAAAGGAAAAGAGAAATGCTGAACTGGGCCCGGTGTATCATGTCTGTAATCCCAGCAATGTGGAAGGCCGAGGCAGGAGGATCGTTTCAGCCCAGGAGTTCCAGATCAGCCTAAGCAACATAGCTACAAAAAAAAAAAAAAAAAAAAAATTGCCCAGGTGTGGTCCATGCACTCAACTTTCCTTGTTATAAAAACTCTCTACCCCACCTTCACTGAAACTTAAATTATCACTAGTCATTAAATGAACACTAGCGTTTTCATGACAAATTGAAAAAGCAATAGATTTTTTTCACCTGTTGGACCACAGGCTGATATTTCTCTATTTCAGACTCTATTCTAATTCCTCCACCTAGGGTTGACTAGTGAAATATATATTGCACCAGCTGAGGAATAGATGATTGGATGTATGTTGTAGACATGTATGTTCCTCTTTTTAAATATTTAATATATTGCTTTAGTTATAAGAGAGTATATGTTTTTAAAAAGATATTTATTAGCCGGGCTTGGTGACTGAGCCTGTAACCCCGTACCTTTGGGAGGCTGAGGTGAGTGGATTGCCTGAGTCCGCGGGTTCGAGACCCGCCTGGGCAGCGAGACCTCATCTCTACAATAAATCAAAAAATCAGCCGGGCGTGGTAGCGCACGCCTGTAATTCTGGCTACTCGGAAGGATGAGGTGGAAGGATCACTGGAGCG
>NW_006952322.1:0-755 GCF_000164805.1 Carlito syrichta | reverse complement strand
TGTATACTTGAATTGTACCCCACATATTTAGAATTAAAAAATTAAAAAAAAAAAAACGTGGTATGGGCAGATTGCTCTGAGTTGAGCAGTCAGCTGGGGTAAAGGATGAGGAATACATTTTAAAGAACAGGGTGGCTCCATTTCATACAAGGAACAAAGACCTTGAATAACCCAAAATTTGTGTAATTAAAGACTGATTTTCTTATAAGAGCTAGAACATCTAGAGCCATTGTAATTGAGGAGCACACCACATTCAATTGACCCTTCCACCAGAACACCAACCAGCACTCTGCTTCTAAGTAGTACATGTTGTTTTTTTTTAGTTGAAGTCTCACTCTGTTGCCCAGGCTGGAGGGTAGTGCCACACTCACAACCACCGCAGCCTTGACCAGCTGGGCTCAGGCGATCTTTCCTCCTCAACCTTCCCAGTAGCTGGAACTACAGGCATATACTACCATGCCTGGATAATTTTTTATTTACTGTAGAGATGAGGTCTCATCAAGTTCCCCAGACTGGTCTCAAACACCTGCACTTAGGCAATCCTCTCACCTCAGCCTCCCAAAGTTCTGGGGATACAGGCTTGAGCCCCCACACCCAGGCTAATTTTTTTCTTAAAAGATCTCTTTTAAACTTTTCCATATCTTACAGTGAACTTGCATTCCAATATTATTGATTTGGATGTATTTTTTTTTCCTTCAGTTCTTGTATTAATAAGATCTTTTGACAAATTTTTAGGTTATATTTTTATGGTACAG
>NW_006952321.1:0-830 GCF_000164805.1 Carlito syrichta | reverse complement strand
AGCTGATACCAATCTACTGAAGGTATTCCAGGCGATTGAGAAAGATGGAACTCTCCCCAGATGATTTTATGAAGCCAACATCACATTAATAACCAAGCCAGGTAAAGATCCAACAAAGAAAGAGCACTACAGGCCAATATCTTTGATGAACATAGATGTTAAAATTCTCAACAAGATCCTAGCAAACCGAATTCAGCAATACATCTCAAAAATCATCCATCATGACCAAGTAGGCTTCATTCCTGGGATGCAAGACTGGTTCAACATTCGTAAAACCATAAATGTAATTAAATACATCAACAGATGTCAAAACAAAATCACATGATTATATCATTAGATGCAGAAAAAGCTTTTGATAAAATCCAGCACCCCTTCTTGATAAAAACCCTTGAACATCTAGGCATACGAGGAACATACCTCAAAATAGTAAAAGCCATGTAGGAGAAACCCACAGCCAGCATACTCCTAAACAGACAAAAATTGGAATCATTTACCCTGAAAACTGGAACAAGACAAGGATGCCCACTCTCACCCCTCCTGTTCAACATAGTATTGGAAGTCCTGGCTAGAGCAATCAGAGAAGAGGAGGCAATCAGGGGTATCCAAATAGGAAAAGAGGAAGTCAAGTTATCTCTCTTTGCAGATATGATTGTGTACCTTGAAAACCCAAGATAATCTGTCAAAAACCTCCTTACACTGATAAAGGCCTTAGGCAAAGTCGCAGGATACAAAATAAATGTACAAAAGACAATCGCATTTCTCTATACCAATAATAAACAAACCAGAAGCCCAAATAAAAAGCACAATTCCAATCACAATAGCCACACATA
>NW_006952320.1:0-9064 GCF_000164805.1 Carlito syrichta | reverse complement strand
AATCTAAAATTTTAAAAAAGTGTGCTATAATCTGGGCCAAAGTTTGTCTATGAATTTGAAGTAAAGCAGATACCAGTGGTTTAGATGGGTCCACAGATAAAGAGCCATCCATTTCCTCACTGTACAGATGGATTTCTAGAGGTCATTTACAGGAGGAAGAGGCACATCCTTGGAAAACAAAGTAACTCCAGGAGAAGAAAATAACTCGTGTTAATTTAAAGTGAGTGGAACATAAGAGAAGCAGAGCATTGATACATACATGGTTTGACAGACTTCAGTTTTCTCTATTTGGGGGAATTAAATTTAATCCGTTTAGGTTGGAGCCTTTTATTGTTGCTGTTGCTATTGTAAGACACAGTTTCACATAGGAAGCTTGGCTGCGTATCTCTCTTGTATAGTCATTAATAACTGCAGTGGGGAAGTTGCAGCACATACCTCGTAAATGAATTTTACTCTTGGGACGGGCCACATATGGTGATCTTTTTCAATCTTAGGTCATTGAAGCCCTCAAACTGTTTTTGTAGTCTAGTCCAGTGTGTAGAGTGAAATAATTCATGCTCTGTCTACTATGTTGATAAAGTCTACTCCTGCATAGCACTGAAGAAGTGATACTTTGACTTTATGTGTTAAAGCCAAGATACCTGTTGGAATTGGTGTGATTCAGTCACACATGCTATTGTTAGACTTGTACTGAGTAGCCATTTTTGGGTAGATCAGTTATAAAGGTGGAGGAGTTATCAGAAATAGTTACTTCAGTACTAATAAAAATTATGATCATATATATATATACACACACATAATTTTAATTTCTCAATCATATTTTGTATTTTTAAATCTATTTGATCTTCACAACTATTTTATGTATCTTGTGGTTATATTATTCTTCTTCCCCATTTCTAGGTAAGGAAATGCAATCAGAGAGACTATATCTTTCTCAGTATCACTGATTTCTTGCATGTATTCAACTTCTGTTAAGCACCTACTGTATGCAGTGTGACTTGGCAGACATGGGAGTAAAGTAATGCATGAATCAATCTCTACCTTTTGAAAGTCATAACCCAGTCAGGGAGGTGGACATGAAATTCATCCACATGATAATATCTGTTCTAATAGGGATGATTTCTAAGTGTTTTAGAAATACAGGGAAAGAAACCATTATATGTACCAGCATTTAGTCTATGCAGATATTAAAATATTTAACAACATGTGTGGGTGATTTCCACATGCAACCATCTTTTGAGAATGTGAATCCCTTTCCTGCAGTTAGATGAGAAAGGATGCCCTGGCAAAGGAAGCTAATTTAAAATGAAGAAACTGTGAAGAATAAAGAGATAATTTTGTTAATCTTTCTGAACCCCAGTTTCTCATCTGTAAAGTAGGAATAAATAGCAACTCCTTCATATGACTATTGGTAGCATTCATTTATAAATATGGCTTATGAATTATTTTGTAGACATACAATTTTTTAAAGTTTAATTTAATTTTAAAGACATGGGGTGCAATTCAAGATTGGGTACATAAGTGGTCATCATACAGGTGAAGTTTGGCCCTCCCATTGACCCTCACTTCTCCTGGTTTGGGACCAGGTGCCCTTATTGATGTTATGTGCCTTCCCCTCCATTCCTCCCTCTACCGTCAATCCCTTACTTGTAGTGTTATGCTGGATGTTCAGGATCCACTTATGAGTGAGAACATGTGGTGCTCAGTTATTTGGTTCTGTTTATAAACATAAAATGTTTAGAACATGGTAAGTAGTCAAAATGTTAGCTCATGCAGTTATGATTGTTAGAGTTGCTATGCATTTTCTTGGCATTTTGGAGATTTATATACCTAAAAAATTGTATATTAAGGTAAGCATGAATATAAAAATGATTAACCCTGATATTTAGACTTGATGCTGAGGAATCTGATATCGACCAACTTTGGGACTCATTTCCAAAATAAATTATCTGAAAATGTTTACTGTTAATTACATGAATTCTTTTGGTTAATAGATTTTCTGTAAGGAATTTCAACCTTCTATTATCAATTGCCCACTAAATTCTTCCCCGCTAGGGGAATTTTTCACAATTTCTTCACTTTAGATTAGCTTCCTTCGTTAGCGAATCTTTTCTCATCTATCTGCAGTAAGCATGGGAGGACAGACAGAGAAGGGCAGACCTGGTCTCAAGGGTGACCAGTGCTCAACCGGTGTTCCTATGCTCACACCTGTGCAATGGTTGCATGTGAAGTCAGGAGCAACCCTCACAATTTGGAGGGATCCTTGGTCAACACTGAGAAAAGGAAAAGTCACTGACTCCACTGCAAAATTAGCACTTATTTATCATGCCCTCATAGAAACTAATGAAATATGCGACCTCTCCATATCATGGAAAGAAGATCTTTCACTCTAAAACTTTTTTTATTCCATCAAAAAAGTGGATGTTGTTATTGTTGGATCTGGGATATAGAAGGTGTTTCTCTTCCTGCCTCAAGGAAGAGTCAAGTATTTGGTGACTCTGTGTTCTCATGTGCAAAATAGTAATGGTTATATTTTCCTTTCGCATTTCAGGACCTCTAAATATTTTAGGTTGGTGGAAGATGTAGACTTCCTTAAGTCAAGACTGCTAAATATAATGTGTTTTCATCTTGTGTTTTGAGTTTTGTCCAATAGATGAAAGTCATTGGTGTCTGACATGATTTCAAATTCCATGTCTGCATGTAGAGTTAGCCCATCATTCTAATGATGACACTATAGGACACAGTGAGGGGTGAGACAAGCCAGAAATATTTCGGATGTAAAGCATGGAATGCTCCGACATTGTATTCTTCCAATATCTGAAACACATTTTTATGAAAATTAAATGTCTTGTTGACATTGATGCAATTGAATATGAGTATGAAATCATGTGTTTCTTTCATGAACTTTAAGGACATGAAGCAGGAGTAGGTATTCAAAAATACAAATGTTCTAATCTGAAGCACAAGGCCACATGGAAGCTGTTTCGTTGGCTGCGTCTGTGACATTTTTGCATCAACACCAGAAACCCAGCTTCAATTTGACCACTTTTAAAAGATTATGTGCATAATTATGTGACAACTAACCTGGGACCCAGACCCCAAGTGAATGCTGTGCTGGCATGCTTTCTGGAGAGCAGTCTGTGTTTAAGCCGGATTAGAAGAGACAATTTTAGCTGATAAGTAATTTACTTATAGGTAAGTAACAACCTACAACAAGTACAAAACTCTAATGGATTTACCAATGCAGATTTGTTTTCTTACTTGAGTAAAACAAGCATTTGGTTATACACAGTTTATTTTATTAAACAATATTGTGTATCAGCTACGGTGCCTGTGAGGTAGGGAAACAGTGAAGAAAAAGGAAACAAGTGAATGGTGGAAGAACATACGTGGACATGCCATGCCATCTGTCGCCTTTGCCCTTTAGAGGCTTGGTAAGATGTTGATGGCTGCTGAGAGGCTCACTGCAGTGCACACTCCAGGCTCCACTTAATTCTAGGCCAGTGCTTGTGTCACTGTTGTTTTTTTTACAAGCCCATTGCCCCACAGTCTACTGGTCGTTTTCTATGAGCCACGTTTCCAGTGATCAGGTTGCTCATGTTTCCCTTGTCCTTGGATAACTGGGAACATGGTATTGTGACTGGTTTTACATGATGCAACAGAGACAGAGGTTCCTACCACACCTCTGGCAGCCTCAGTCACAGGCTAGTAGGACTGGTGATCAAAGTCTGAGAATTCTTGGTCACTTATGAGTGCAGGCAACTGTGTCTACAGTGATGTTGTCTCTCTGTTCCATGATTACAGCAAATATTTAAACATGAATGGACTGAGAACAATAAAATGAGAAGTAAGTAAGAATTTTGGCCATATTTCTCATTTCCTAAGTGTCTGACTTATCATGTTATTAAAAATTCCAAATAATGTACCACTAAACAAATTTTCATTTTCATTTTCTTCATTATTTCTGCAACCAATATTTTAATTAACTACATTTGATCTTGAATAATCCTATTATAAATTTTGTAAATAAACCTGACTGGGTTATAGAAAACCTCTCAAAACATAGTGAGTGTGCTCAAAAATTTAGTAGGGAGATTATCAAAAATAAGATTTCTAGGTTTCATTTATAGAACTTTAATTAAGAAGCTTAAGATAAGGTCTAGAAAGTTTTCTTTTTTGTGAGGGCACAGATTATTCATTATCCGTGGTCAGTTCATTATCACTGCTCTAATAAATGCTTTTAAAGATATTCCAAAGTATTGTCAAATGTTTTCTTTCTTCAAACTTACCAGACCACCCACACATTACAACAGTCTCGAACAAAGGGCTGAAACAGTGTAGTGTCATTCCAAGTCTTCATTCCTTCAGCCTCACAGCCAGGGAGACAGGTACTGTAAGATCCCCTTATGGATGGGGAGGCAGAGGCAGACTCCAATTCCATTGCTTGCCAGCTGTGGATCTTTGAGAATAAAAAAATAATTCCAAGCTTCCTAAACAAATAAGTCTTCTCATCTGTAAAATAGGAAGGGAGGATCAAAAAAAAAAGAAAGGAAAAGAAAAAAACACTATAATAATTAATTAAAAAGCACCTGGAGTCACTTCCACAAGGGAAAGAGAATTGAATTAAATAAGAAATCTCTCTTCTAGGAGCTTCAAATGCCCAGGGCAGCTAGTTACAGTGTTGTTGTCATCGTCCTTTCTGCTGTAGGGAAAGCTCTGTGTCTACCCTGTTCTGTACATCACTGAGAACAACCAATATGAGAGAAAATCCAACAGCTATAAGGACAAATAACTGCTTTCCTTTTGCTAGATTTTTAAATTATACTAATTTTTAAAAAGCACAAAGAAGCCTAAAACAATACAATAATGTTTAGAACCAGTTTATAACTGAGGAGGAGAACAAAAATTTTGGTATGAGCTTCTCTTTAAAATAAGCAATACTATGTTTTTATCATGTACTTTCCTTTCCCCCTCTTAATCTTGGGTGGTGGTTTAGAGTTGTCACTCATTCACAAGACTAGTGGTAACAGTGGAAACACATGTTAACTTCAGTTATGGACCTTAAAGTGTCTAATAAGAGAAATCAGCAGGAAGGCAGTGGTGAGAATTAAGACAAACAAGATGAAAAGGGAACAGTCATCTGTCTTGAAGCGTCAACTAAGTGTAATGTTTTGAATACATGGACGATTCCGGGAAGATTAGCTTGATTTAAATTGCTCATTAAATGTTCCTACTCTGTGGTCTAAAACCTTGACAAATAAAACAATAACCCTGAATTTCATTTGCAAATGTAATGCTTGTATTGATTTTTCCTCCCATGAAGTGCCGCCTCTGAATGCCATAACACTTGCGATTACCACATCCTCTCCACCCTTACATGGAGCCCCTGTCTTCTTGGAGGCAAGGAGGTTGTCGGTATTGTTTTCCTAGTTCTAGAACAGTCCACGTTACATGCATTTATTATAAACCTGTGCTTGTCTCTCTGTCTTTTAAAATGACGGTTTATATTTAAACTACTTGTAGCAATATTTGACAACGGAACCTTTTCATTGCTTACACCATTGATAAACAGAGTGCTTTCAGAGGTGGTGCAAAGGCCTGGTGCATGAAACTGGAATTCAAACAGCAAATGATGCACCTTTCCTGTTAGCTATCTTGCCACATTTATGGCACAACGAGCACACCCAAGGCCCATGCTTACAGCAATTGGAGCACTCAGTTTATATGCAGTGAAAAGTAGGAGAACATAACTGACACATTCAGTTTGACACAGGTATGTGTGTAGACAAGGATAAACAATAAAGCAGGAATTCTGCCCTTTTCCAATTGAAATTTCAATGGATGAGCAATTTTCCAGTGGATGCACTCTGAAGAATTGTGGGTCTGTCACAGGTTTCAGTGATTATGGAATAAATATTCAACATGCGTGACTCATCCAGCTCAAATTAGTGAAATGATCGGCAATAATTTAGCATACCTTATTCATTTTAGAAACACTACTTCGTCTTTATTCCATGGACATATGACAGTCCTCAAAAAAAATAATGAGTTTTATCTCTGTTTTCAGGCAGCGTTTACAGTATACCTAACAGTACACCATCCTGTCCTTGTATTTTGCTTGCATAATTTATTATATCCATTAGAAATTGCAATATTCTCCTAACTATAGTCAGTGATTGAGACGATTGAAAGTCAGTGTATGAAAGGACTGGAACGTTACAAGAGTAAAGGACTTTTATTTGACTAGAGGATCTTGGTTCCAACACTGGAAGTGGAGGTTGATATAGTAATTACAGACTTCAGATTTGGAATTATGTCTCTACCTTTTTGGCTAAATTTATTTTTAATAACTATTTTTTAATTTTTAAAATAATACTGTTTTGCATAAAAACAGAATATACAAAAAAGTGTAAGGAAAGAAAATCACTCAAATTTATTACTTAAATGATAACCTCTACTAATATTTTGCAACTCTTTTTATTTTTTACACCTGTAAGTGACAGACTTAACACCTAGAATCTGATAGGATACAGTTATAAAACAATTAATTTACATTTCAACATTTTCTGTTGAAACTTGCTCTCTTGAACACTCAATTTTTCTTCTCCAGATAAAAACTCAAGAAGCAGTCCTCCTGGTAACTTCTATATAAATAAAAGTCTAGCATGAGTTTATAACTCCAACCTTCAGGGTTTCTGCCACTTTTAGATCTGGGCCCTAGTTTTATCATCTCTAGAAATGTTCTGTACAATATTAGGGCTAGAACTTTAGGATGTGCCAGGTATTTGACAAGCACTTGGCCTCAGATATATTGACACAGGACCTCATTTCACATAGCACATGTGGTCAGGCTTATATACTAATAAGTTCCAGCTTTTTAATTTCACATTGAATCATGAGTGTTATTCTATATTGTGAGAGGAACTTATAAATATAGTATCTGATGACTGTGTAATAGTGCATTATAAGAAAATACTACATGTTCTTTAACTATTCCCACATTATTATTTGCTTTTTAATCAGTTAAATACATCCTTAGTCATCATTTTAGAACGTAAATCCTTACCTAGTTTAAAAAATTATATTTAGGATGAATACCTTGACATAAAATTAGTGGATCAAGGGACATGAACATTTTAAGATTCTTGATAAACTCTGTAAAAGTTTTCAGAATTATTAAATTTAATTTACATGGTCAGTGGCCAAGCTAAATAATGCCAATTCACTATGATTTAACCAATCATAGGCTTTATTTTTCTATGTTTGTTATATAATCAACTTACTGAACTCAATTGCTAATTTGAGAAGTTTTAAATTTTTATCTTGTATGTGCCTTTCCACACTGAACTATCACGTGAAAAAACTGTCATCGTTTTTCTGAAAGCACACATTCTTTCTGTGTTTCCTGTCTTACTCCGTTGGACAGAACTCAAGGGACAGTGTTTCCTGCTTGTGGAGAGTACCCTGGGCACACAGAATGGACGAAGACACCCGGATCAGGGGACCCAGACTGAGGCCGCTGTGGGGAACCTGCCTCTTTGCCTGGAGCTTGTCGCGCAGGGCTGCCCAGCCGGGCAGAGTCCCCTCCACAGAGCCTACTCCCTGGAAGGGACAGTGTGGTGGGCGACGACGTCTGCGAGCCCAGGAGGTGCTGGGCATGGGAGGCGAGGCTCCCTGGGCTCGTGGAGGGTGAGAGCCACTGAGAGACGCGGAGGGTGGGGTCCTTTGTGGGAAGGGCGGGACGCCTCGTGGGAAGGACAGGCCCAGGTGCCGTGTCACTCCAGCTTACTGAGGTGGGGAGGGGGGAGCGGGAGAAAGGAGAACCGCAGGGAAGCCCGAGATCGCAGCCGCCCACCAGGGTGCATGCCCCGGGTTCCTGCGGTCCACGGTGGTCCCAGGACGCCACCTGCGAGGCCCTTCCCAGAAGACAGGGCGCTGCTTGGAGTGTCTCCTGGAAAGAAAGAAATGGCGTCCCCCGTGTGCAAAAGAATGCACATTCCCCCAGAAAATGGGATGCGTGTTGCACAGGTTCTTGGCTACACCGAGCACATCTCTTGAGAATCTCACTCAAGAACATTCCGGGCCGTGGGTTTAATATTGAAGGGAGGCAGGCTTTAGGGTGTAGAATCTTGTTGAAGAAGCGCTCTGCTCCTCCCCTCCGGCACTGCCTTTCCTCAGCATTTCTGCTTACTCCGTTTTTATCCCCGACTCCCAAGGAATCCAGTACATCCCCAGAACCGCCTTTGCTATGTCCCACCATTATTTGGGTTCTCAACTCTCAGAATCTCTCTTCAGCTTCTGCTCCTGTGGCATTCCTCCTTCCTGAGAGGTCTTTCTCTTGCTTTGCCTCTGCCTCTCCAGCTACACCTTCTCTGTCTGCCTTGTGGGTTTATTTTCTTCTTCTAGGCCCCTAGGAGTTCTGGAAGGTCTGGTTTGGGGCCTTCTCAACTCAAATCATTCTCTCTCTAGTCAATCTCACTGTTGGTGGTGGCTCAATCAAAAATACATTTTTTTTTTCCTGCCCAAATTTTACAAACTCAAGATTGGGATTTTTTTTTTTTTTTTAATTTTCACATGCATCTTTTTCTCCGGTTCTTTTTTCAGGCAATTCCTGAACTTTACCTTGAAATTCTTACATCGAATTTTTTTCCTTTTTTTTGAGTTGGGAGTTTCACTCTGATGCCCAGGCTGGAGTGCAGTGGCACACTGACAGCCACTGCAACCTGGATCTGCTGGGCTCAGGCAATCCTTCTGCTTCAGCCTTCCAAGTAGCTGGAACTACAAACGTGCTGCACCACGCCCAGCTAATTTTTTTTATTTATTGTAGAGACGAGGTCTCACCAAGTTGCCCAGGCTGGTCTCGAACCCCTGGGCTCAGGCAATCTTCTTGCCTTGGCCTCCCAAAGTGCTGGATTTATAGTTTTGAGCCACTGTGCCTGGTCCATTGAATTTTTATTTGAATACTGCCAATAGATTATTCTGATTTTCTGAATATTCCTATTTTGTTATTCTTTTCTCATTTTATGGATGAAGTATCCATTTGATTTTATTCTGTGAGGACCAT
>NW_006952319.1:0-4020 GCF_000164805.1 Carlito syrichta | reverse complement strand
TATCATACTCAGTGATCTATCGCAGAAACAAAAGAACAGAGCACCACATGTCTCACTCATAAGTGGACTCTGAATATTTACCATAATACTATAAGAAAGGGATTGGCAGTAGCAGGGTGGAGGGGGGAATCACAATACCAATAAGGGTATCTGAACCCAAACCAGGCAAAGTGGGGCCAAAGGGAGGCCCAAACTTTACCTCTATGATGTCCACTTTTATATCTAATCGTGAACTATACCCCACATATTTAAAATAAAATATACTTTTTTAAAAAAGAAAAGAAAGTTGTCTGATTGTTGTATTCATGTGTAGGAAGAGCATCTTGCTTACCAGGGACTGACTTCTCTCTTCACTACTTTGTAGTTATGGAAACATCCCTAGAGACTTTAATTACCCTCAAATTGCAACCCTCAAGGCAGACATTTCATCAGCCACAAACTCCAGTATTCCCCAAGTCCTGTAGCAGCATAATATCCAAATACTTGATAGTAGTTTACCACCTTAGGATGAGGACATGTCATTGATAGCTCTAGTGCAGAGTTCTGCTAATCTCTTACCACTGTCTCCAGCTCCAAGACACAAACAATCAAAGAATAAGAATTTGGATTAAATAGAAATCAAGCATTCCAAGCCTCTGAATGCCTAACAGATTCCAACAAAACACCAAGACACTCCACTACTCCCTTTAGAAATTCCTGATATTCACTAGCTTCTAGTGTGCATTGATCCTCTTGGCCCCGAGGAAAAGCCTAACTCTGAAAATGCCAACCTTGGAAAGAATAGTCTGCATCACGAGGACCAAGGGACACTTGAAAGTGGAATTCAGTCTTGCAGTAGTTTATAGACATCACCACAGTGGCAGAGGATATTCACCTCCCACAGCTCTTTGATTCCTTAAAATATTTTGATCAATCCAAAGGTCCCACAGGAATCAAAACCAAAGATATCAGAGCCATCAAAATGAATTATGTGCAGAAAAGTCAAGGGTCATAAAGGGTTCCTCTGATCAAGTCAGGAAGAACAAATGCAAAACTTTTGAGCCTATCAATGACCAAAATCCAACCAAAAAAACCAGAGTTCCTATTAGAGGGAAAGTAGCTACTTGTAGTACTGCAGCAGTGACAGGGCTCCTGTGGATGCGACCAAGCATTCTGAAAGCAGATCTCAAAACTTGCATCCAGCAGAATTAGCAAAACTAGGGCCTACAGAAAGAAAAGACCAAAAGAACTGGAAAAATCAACTCCAAGAAATCTGAAGACAGTAAGCAGTCATGAAACAAATCCAAGTCAGAGAAGCTAACCACTCCTGGGATGAAGTGGGGAAAAACAATGAACCTGTGCTTAGCCAAGAGAACTGTTAAAAGCCTTGAAGCTGCCTGGGCTTACATAAACTGGAGTCTGTGCAGGTTTTCCATTGACAGCGGAAGAAGAATAATATGAAAACTAGAGTCTCTTTCTCCTGCAACCTGGGAAAATCAGTAACACCAAAGACTCCAAGCATCTGCAGATCTCAAACTGTGGCTGAGCACCCAAATGAGAGTATAGGTCCTGAGAAAATGTAATTCAATGCCCAGAAACTAAAGGCAGTGCTGAAAAAGTTTCCACTTCCATCTGAGTATGAGCCGCCACTGCCTGGGAAGATCAAGTTAGTACCTTTGCCATTTGCAACCCTGGATAAATCTCAAATTTGACCTGTTCCTTGATAGACAGTCTCTGGCCACAGATAGGCCTGCTGTACCTTATTCTGTCAGGCCTGGTTCTACTAATTCAGCTCAACCTACTGCAGTCAATCAATTCCAATGAGCTCCTACCAACACATATTTGATGGATCCTGCCAGACCAGCTCAGCCAATTTCAACCAATGCAATCTGACCTAACTTCACAAATTCTGCCCAGTCTACTATCCCTTGGTCTGCTGCTTTTAGGTCTGCGCCCTACAAAACATCATCTTGCACTTCTCTCCACAATAAGCCTTTTTCCACTGCTGAGATCAAGCTCCAGTCACCAGCCAAGCCTCAAAACCAAATCTGCTCCAAGACTT
Organism: Carlito syrichta; assembly: GCF_000164805.1. Taxonomy (NCBI): domain Eukaryota; kingdom Metazoa; phylum Chordata; class Mammalia; order Primates; family Tarsiidae; genus Carlito; species Carlito syrichta. Next base: position 1,979 of record NW_006952319.1, on the reverse strand, counting down.
CTGCCTCCAACCAATCCCATGAAGGAACCCCAATGTTCCTGAATCAGTAATGTCAACACCGATCACAGAAGAGCAGAGGCCAGAGCATAAGGCTATGAGGGGCAAGCTCAACAACAGGGTGAGAATGCTGTTAAATGCATCTATTTGGGGAAAGTGCAGTATTTCCTTGAGAAGAAAGGATATGGAAATTGCTCAATACTATGACTATACAATATAAGATCTGCCAAGACTGTTGGTATCACTTTAGATACCAGCTAGTTTTTCACATATACATGACAGATACAAATTCTTGATTCATTTTTATTATTTTAATACTTAATAAAGAATACAATAGAATTGATCAGCATGTAACTAATAAAGATGTCTTTTCAGTGTTGACATTCTGTTAACTGTGTGATTTTTCTTTGGTAAAGTGGTGATCAAAGGCTGCATCAGAAAGAAGAAACTGAAAGATGGATTGGAAAATAGAAAAAAAGAATGAGAATTGAGGAAGGAAAAAGGAACCTGGTCCAGGATTAGATTGGCCAAAAGGACAGAGATTTTATGGGCTTATAAAAACAATCAAGAAATGGGAAAATGGCTAAGTTAAACACAGAGTCCGAAGTTAGGGCTAAAGAATAACATTTGGACAAAGTTGAAGAAAAGAGAAGCTGAGTCTGGGTGCCCAGAACTGTAAAATATCTCTCACTAGGAATGACCTTATGTCTCATGGCCTACCAGGTACATATTTTAGAAAATGATTTAGGACATACCTCCAATATGTTTGGGCTTTCTTAACCATAAATGATTGTAGCAGGGAAAGGCAAATATAAAACATAAGGAAACCATCCAGGGGAGTGGCAAGGGGCCCCAGTAATCCTAGGGCAGCTGATAACCTGGGACCTCAACAGTTAAACTGCCACAGTATGAGACACAGAAAATAAACAGCAGTTGGAAAATAAATCACCATTTACTAAACAATAATGACAAGGCCAACAAGAGTCACTACTTGAGTTAACTTTCACAACAACACACAAAGCCAGTATCACTTTACTACTTTACTAGTGAGGTTCCAGAATGGGCTGGGTCACACTGCATGCTAAGGGATGAAGCCTCAATGTGAGCCCTATGGGAATCCCTGAAGTCCTTCATTGCTTTCAAGCACCTGTAGTGGGCAACCTGACTTTCAGAGCACAGTATCCAGAGGTTACCAGCCCACAACATCAAACTTTTGGAAGGACCTAAATAATAAGTTGAAGGGCTCCCTTCATGTCCCCTCCCACTAACCCAGCATATGCAGCCTTCTTGCACTGACGCCTTCAACCAAGATGCACAAGAAAAACTGACTCGGTGCATCCATTCCCATAGAATGAGAGGGGGTCACACCTGCACATTGGGTCACCCTCAGAGCTACAGGATGCAGGTGCCCAATGGCCTACAGGTGCTCCTTGGGGAGCTTTGAAGCACAGCAGAAGGGAAAGCGAGTTGGAGGCAGTGGGTGGAGGGCAGAAAGAAATGGAGAGGGCAAAGGGGAAGACAGGGTAGCACATCACCACCATGGAAAATCAATAAATAACTATTATAAAATTATTTTTTGAAATATAACTTACATAACATAAAATTCACTTCAAATAGGTATAATTCAGTGGCATTTGGTATATAAAGGTGGTGCAACCATCAAAACTATCTGGTCCATAACATTTTTATCATCCACAAAAGAAACTCCTGGACCAGTTACCAATCAGTCATTCCCTATCCCCTCCTCCCTCTGGCGCCAAGTTCACACCATTATCTATGGATTTGTCTTTCCTAGACATTTCATATTAATGGAATCACAGTATGTGACCTTTACTATCTGGCTTCTTTCACTTAGCGTAATGTTTTAAAGGTGTACCGATGTTCTAGTGTGTGCCAGTGCTTCATTCCTTTTCATGACTGCATAGTATCCTATCACTATACCACATTTGCTTATCCATATCAGTTGCTGGACATTTGGGTTG
>NW_006952318.1:0-1304 GCF_000164805.1 Carlito syrichta | reverse complement strand
TTCCCTAAATGTTTGTTGTAACTTGCTAATAAAATCCACCTTGACTGAATTTTTATTTTACATAAGACTTTTAATAAAGTATGAATTCAATTTCATATTTATATGTGTATATATGTATGTATAATCACATATGTGCACCCACATACATCTACCCATATATATATATTCAGGTCCTCTATTTTTTTCTTGAGTTTTGGTAGCTTGTTTCTTTCAATAAATTGATCCATTTTGTCTATATAAATGAATTTATGAGCATAGGGTTATTTGTAGTATTTAATCTCTTACTGTATGTTAGATTAGTAGTGATGTCCCTTCTTTCATTTATGATGTCAATAATTTGGTGACCTCTCTATTTTTTTCTTGGTTAACCTGACTAGAGTTTTGTCAATTTTATTTTTAAAAAACCCAATATTTGGTTTTATTGATTTTTCTTTACTTTTTATTTTGGATTTTTTATCTGCTCTAATCTTTATTTCCCTTTTTCTTCTTACATTGGTTTTTATCTATTCTTTTTCAAATTTCCTACAGAAGCAAGTATAAGTTACTGATTTCTTTTTTTCTTTTCTAGCATATGCACATAATGCTGTAATTCTCCCCAATGTTTGCTTTAAATTTTTAGCAAACCCACATGGTTTATCAGGGAAGTGTCTTGAAAGAATGGTGTTTGTGGGGCACATAAAAAATTTTGCAGTATCATGTGGTTTACTCAAAAAAGTGGGAGATTGTATCAGGCAGATAAAGAAAGACTAAAAAATTAATGTTTGTACATGAAGCTACTATGAAAGAAAGGACATTACAATGAAACTTTAAAGTGTAATTAACAACTATGTATTTGTATTTAGCAACTATATACATGTATTTTATTTTAAAAATTATATTAGTGATAGTGCTGATAATCTGTGATTGCTACTGAAAATAACAGTGTATGGACCCACTATGCATACTCAAATGCCTTTTGGAAGACATCATCATGCTACAGACTGTCAAATAAATGTCACCTGCACAGTTTTCTTATTTCACTTATGAATGATATAGTTATCAGTATAGGAGAAGCCTATGTCCATTTTTACTGATTCATGTTTTTCCCCCTCTTTTCCTACAGAAATGTTGAAATGATTATCAGGATTAGCACAAACTGTTTATCATGAGTTGTCTGGAGACAACAGCATTCATAATATGAATGCTTCCTTACACTCTGTGAGTAGCTCTGTTCTGATTTAAACTAGTAAGACATAAGTTCTATGTTCTTCTGAGGAAAAGAATTTAAGATAGAAAGGAGTGAGCAACCTGGTGCTGGATGGAAG
>NW_006952317.1:0-739 GCF_000164805.1 Carlito syrichta | reverse complement strand
TCTACAGGGTGCCTGAATGAAACGTCATTGTACACCTAACCCTTAACTGTACCCCACAAAACCATAATAAAAAATACTGATTAATGAAAAAAAAAAAAAGAAAAATAAAGATCATTGTGTTTCATTCAAAAAAAAAATGAACAAGTAGCAACTTTTGTTTGTATGTTGCTCTAGTTTGGGATGATAAACTAGAGATAAACTAGATTTAGAGATAGATGGCAGAGATAGTGGTACAACAATATGAATGTATTTAATACTAGTGAAGTTTTTAAAATGGGTAAAAGTGGTCAATTTTATCTTATGTGTGTTTCTTATTGTTCTTGTCATAAAAAGAAAGTTTTAAAAAGTACATTTTATCTCTCAATACAACTTAAAAAAAGAAAACTAACACACATATTTATGCTTTTATAAAATTGTATATATTCTTCATCAAGTCTTTTAGTCAAAGGCATACATTCTTTCATTGTATTTTGAATAATCTTTAGTGCTTTATTGCAAGTTCAAGTGGACTAGGCATTGTGAAGGACAGATAAAAGAATTGCTACCAATTGCTAAGAATGTTGCTGTAAAGAAGCAAGCATAAGCCGGGCTCGGTGGCTCAGCCTGTAATCCCGTGCCTTTGAGAGGCTGTGATGAGTGGATTGCCTGAGCCCGTGGGTTCAAGACCCGCCTGGGCAGTGAGACCTCATCTCTACAATAATAAAAAATCAGCTGGGCGTGGTAGCACATGCCTGTATTC
>NW_006952316.1:0-3466 GCF_000164805.1 Carlito syrichta | reverse complement strand
GTACAGACGTTCAGCTCATATGCTTTCTAGTCACCTGCTTTTTTTTCTTTTTTTGAGTTGGAGTCTCACTCTATCGCCCAGACTGATGTGCAGTGGCTGTTCCCAGCCACCACGGCCTCGACCTGCTGGGCTCCGGCGATCCTTCCGCCTCAGCCTTCCGAGTAGCCAGGATTACAGGTGCGCGCTACCACACCTGGCTAATTTTTTGATTTATTGTAGAGATGAGGTCTCACCTGCCCAGGCGGGTCTCGAACCCGCAGGCTCAGGCAATCCACTCACCTCAGCCTCCCAAAGGCGTGGGATTACAGGCTGAGCCACCGAGCCCAGCACCTACTGGTTTTTAAGGATGCTTCTGTGATAATACACCACTGGAATTGAACCTTCCACCACAGAATCTGCATTGACACTGACTGTACTTTTCTCCTCCAATTCAGCTAATTTCTAGACAGTCAACATGATAATTGTGTCTCATTGCTAAAACAGCGTGCTGCTCAGTAAATCAAAAATTAGCTGGGCGTGGTAGCACATGACTGTAGTTCCAGCTACTTGGAAGGCTAAGGTGGGAGGATCGCCGGAGCCCAGCAGGTCAAGGCTGCGGTGGCCGGGAGCGGCCACTGCACTCCAGTCTGGGTGACAGAGTGAGACTCCAACTCAAAAAAAAAAAAAGAAAGAAAAGTGCCAAATCAACATTCCCTGTCTCCAGCTCTGAACTTCAGAATGTGTGAAACAAGAGAGTATGAGCTTGCCTAACAGACCAAGCGAATTTCAAAGACCAGTCATGGATTTATAAATGCAGAGTATACCCAAATGTTGTTTTGCCTTTTGCATGCACCATGCTTTAATAAAATGGTTTTTAAATAACTGTGAGAAACTCTCAAAATATAATTTTATTTTACCAACCTCATAGACTTACTTGTTAGGTGGATCAGTGAAACACTTTTTAAAAGGCATTTTGGATTCATTTTTAAAAGATGCTATTATCATTACAAAGAATTCTGCTTTTAATTTTCAGTTTGATTGTTGGTCTCAGAAATATTTGTAAAAGATTTTTATTTTCAAGTGTCTTATTAAGGAAGCCCCCAGGGAATTGTAATATTTAGATGTCTTATAATGTCAATAGTACCTATAACGTATGCTTCATAAGAACTCCTCCCTTTGTCCCTTCCTTTTATCCCCTTTTCCTTTTTTTTTTTTCTTCCTTCCTTCGTTTGAAGAATCCTGAATTCTGTGTTTATGTAAGGAATCATACCACGCACTACATGGGATCCAGCCATCACCAAAAATGTTCTCTGTTTTAAGAAGTATTCAATCTAGAATGCATTTCTTTTGGAATCTTTGTAAAAACAAACATATTATAGACATATTGCTCATTAATAAAAATTAATCAAAATAATGTCTATTAAATAGATTTGGGACAGATATTTTTCTTCATGGATGAAGAAAACACTCACCAAGCAGATGAATGAATTGTGGGAATGTATGAGAGTGGTGTAACTAGCCAAACCTTGGGATTCTAGTCTAAGCATTTCTCTGCTGCACTATTTGTCTCTTTGAGAGGCATTACTAAATTTTGATTAAGAAGATGCTCTGCAACCTATTGGTCTGGGTTCAAATCCAGCTTCACCCATTCTCTCCCTGTGTAACCTTGGCCAAGCGACTTAACAAGTTGATGGCTTGGTCTTCTCTGCTGTAAAATGGAGATCGAAATAGCACCTGTTAGTACATTTGGGAGGAGTACATGAGCAAGGCCTGGCACCAGGTAAGCACTCTTTAAGTGTTTGCCACTCTTATAATTATTTATAAACATTATTTTTTTTTGTCCCTTAAAGCTGCACTGTCCAATATGGTAGCCACTTGCCACATACAACTTTTGAACACTTGAAATGTGACTAATCTAAATTGAAATGTGGTATAAGTGCAAAATATACACCAGGTTTCAAAGATTTAATACAGAAACAGGTGGTTCCTGTTATTATGCTGTTGGATTGTACTGATGCAGATAAGAGTGTTCCCATAGCATGTGAAGTAAAAGGAGAAACATAAAGGCCTTCATCAGAACTGTAAAGCCGGGCCATGAATACTGGGGAGCACTTTGTGAAAAATGTTTAAGAAAACTTAATCTATTCCAAAAGCAACACAAGTAGTGAATTCCCATTTATCTTATAATGTTGTTCTATAAATCCAGTTATTTTGATGTTTAACTTTTCAGTAATTATTTCTATTTCTTTTTTAGTGACAGGTTCACCAGATTTTGTCAGTGGAAAAATGTAGAATTAAATATTCATGTGAGTATCATCCTTTTATTTTTTTAAATAAAACTTTCTCTGGCTTAACCTCATAAGAAAATACTTTGTTCTGGAACATACTCCCAAAGGATACATTACCTGAACAGATGTCTTTCTTACAGCTTTATCTACTAAGCATTCACCCTCCCATACTCCATCATAAACAGTTGGAATTTTCCTTCTTTTTCATGTTCATATAAGAATGTACTTATTTACCTAAGAAAGGAGATTTTAAGCAGCAATTGACCCTTTAACAAAAACAGTAGTAAAAATAAAAATCTTATACTTAATATAACTTCCCATGTCCTTGTCTTTTGCCATTCTAGTAAATTTTATTTTCTTTTTCATATTATTAGATGCAATAATGAAAATTGGATGTAATAATAAAAATGATGACATCTTTAATAGTGCAAGTTTTCATCTTCTCTTTATTATTTTTGACAATTACAAAAGCAATATTCATATACAGACCACTTTCTGACCCATATCTCTTTAGTGTTTCATCTCTTTTCGCTTTCATTGTTTGTGATCTAGGGCTTAATCCTTACTTCCCTTCCGGAATGTACATTTCCTTGTCCAGCCTCCCTTCTATTCTCTTTCAGTCTCCCTTCACATAGGCTTGCAACTGGTCAAAAGAATCAAATGGACTTTTTTTTTTCTTGTTGAGACTTTTACTTGAATGTTATTGTTGGAAGGAGGTCTTTTTTTAACACTTGATCTTAGCCAAAAGGTCGAAAGGTAGTGAGGTTTTTTCCTTTTTGCTTTTTTCTTCCACTGTAGTTCCTGGCAGGATTTAGAAGGAAGACACAACAACACATTTTTTAAAAATCCCTTATATCTGCTTTGGGTTTTTCATATGCTTTTCCTTCAGCAGATCCTGTCCTTGAGAACTCTGAGCATCAAACATGAAGCCTGTGGCCCAAATACAGGCTTGTGTATTGCAGAGCCAAGATTTAAAGGGTTACTTGGGGGAGTTCTTAAAGAATCTTACCCTTGATTTGCCACAATACCTCAGCTAGTAGGTATGTGCTATTGTTCTATGGTCTCTTACCATGAACATGAGATTTGCTATCCACCTTTTTACCATCTAACACTATTCAATCTACTTCTGAAATGAGGCACTACTGAGATATTGTCGACAGAAAGGAAGTGCTTGTGAGTAAAACCTCTGTATATACTTG
>NW_006952315.1:0-403 GCF_000164805.1 Carlito syrichta | reverse complement strand
TTGTGGTTCTCTTATGGGCATCCCTTTTCCTGGTGATCAAGTAGAGGCTGCAGGGATGATAAGAGGGCATCAAACCCTAGATGCTAGCAATTGATGAAAGCTTCAGGTTTTTCCTGGTCTTCTTGTTAAATTTGCAGCTTACTAATAATGGGTCACAGCTGGGATTCTGCACGAGGCCACAGGCACTATGGCAACTCCAGGCTACTACCTGGTCTCAGACTGTGAGATCCAGAACTAGAAGACAGCCTTTCTCTGGGGCAGACAGATCTTCTTTGCAGGTAAATTTGTTTCTTTCTTTTTTTTTCTTTTTGAGTTGGAGTCTCACTCTGTCACCCAGACTGGAGTGCAGTGGCCGCTCGCAGTCACTGCAGCCTCGACCTGCTGTGTTCCTGCAATCCTCCCA
>NW_006952314.1:0-356 GCF_000164805.1 Carlito syrichta | reverse complement strand
TACATGAGATATTCCACACTTTGTTATACAATAGGCCTTGTGTTAGATGATTTTGCCCAATCATCAGAAAACACAAGTTTTCTGAGCATAAGTTAGTCTATGATATTCAGTTGTTTAGGTGTATTAGGTGCATTTTTGACTTACAACATTTGTAGTTTATTGGTTTATTGGGGTGTAACCCCATGATAAGTCAAGGGGCATGTGCATATCACTTTGGTGAATTATGGCTTTTGATATATTTCCATGTGAGTCAGGAAACACTTTTTCAGATATAATAGCTAAATTGAAAGAGTAGACAGGCCATGTTCAACAACCGAGGTAGAGGGCACATTACTGAAAATTCAGAAACTGTGAAG
>NW_006952313.1:0-862 GCF_000164805.1 Carlito syrichta | reverse complement strand
CTCAGGCACACCACTGCCCTCAAGCTGGTGAAAAAGCTGTACTGAAGGAAAAGGACCTGAGTGGTCTATTTATAAACTGTGTATTCAAATGACGACTCCTGGCAAAATTCATTTTGATTGGATTATAAAGACTCATTTTGATTGGATGATAAAGACTGCCGTGTCATCCAATAGAGGAGTCCAGTTTTCAGCCAATCAAAATGAGTCTTACGCAAGCCTTTATTTGAATACATGGTCTATAAATAGGCTTCTCAAGTCACATGCCTTAGTAGTCTTCCTGGCCAAAGCAGGGAAGCTGTAAGGCTGTTGTGCCAGGCTTGCTACCCTAGCTGTTTCTGCCTGGAGTCTCCATTGAGCTAAGTGCCCAACTACTCCACGGAGTGAGGCCCCTTTCTCCAGCTCCTCTGCGAGCTGGCTGTGGCAGCGGCAGAATGAGGGCCCCTGTGGCAGTGGTGGTGGAGCTAGGCCACCAGAAGGCGGCGGCGGCACGAAGTCCACCTCCAGGACACTGGCGGCAGTGGAGTTAGGCCCCCCCCCAGCGGTGGCGGCAGAGCTAGGTCTTCTACAGTCAGCCACAGCAGCGGCGATGCCAGGCCCAGGACTGCGTTGGAGTAAGGCCCTGTGAGATGCCCGGGTTGAGGCGGAGTGAGGCCTTGTGGCCACGTTGGCGGTGGAGCGAGGCCAGCGCCTTCAGGAGATGCATTTTCCTGGGCACCAAGACTTTGGCCACATCTCCTCAGCCATGAGATCGGGATCCAGCCTGCTGAGACCCAACCATGGAGCACTGTAAGTATATTTTCTGCTCTGTAGTGTGTTTGTAGAGTTATGTAACCATTGGTAGTCTTCAGCTGTGAATCCATCA
>NW_006952312.1:0-397 GCF_000164805.1 Carlito syrichta | reverse complement strand
TGACATCCGCGAGCATACAGGGCACTTCTTCCCAGCCACCCAGAGGAGAAGCCCAAGCTGGAGTTCTTTGCCCTTAACCTACGTGGTCGGCCAGTACAAGGACGCAGCCTCCTACAAATGTCTGAATTGCCACACGAACGCCCTGCGCCTTCCACCTGGCCTTGCCCCTACCATCGATGAGGCCTTCACCAAGAACATCCAGGAGACCTGCATGAGCCAGATAGGCTGGAACCGCATCATTGTGGAGAAGCCCTGTGGAAGGGACGTGTAGGGTCGGACCTGCTGTCCAAGCACATCTCCTCCCTGTTCCAGGAGGACCAGATCGACCACGTCGACTACTACGTGGGTAAGGAGATAGTCCAGAACCTCATGGTGCTGAGATTTGCCACAGGATCTT
>NW_006952311.1:15093-22717 GCF_000164805.1 Carlito syrichta | reverse complement strand
AATGATTGGAGTGTAGGCTTTCATGCCAAGCTTTTGAAAAGTATAGCATACCTTCTGTCTATATATTGCTATCTGTGTGTTAATCCAGGAAATGCAAATTGACCTCCACTGTAGGTACAGCTTTATGCTGAGGCTAGAAGTGCTGTACACACTGAGACCTGGAAGTTTGGCCTTTCCATTATTGCACATTATGGTTCAGAGCAGATATCTTAATGACTGCAAACATGTTTTCATTTTTAACAATGGCAGTCATGTAGTTTCTACATCTTTATTGAATGTATGCTCAAGGAAGCTTTGTTGCCAGGTGAACTGAATTAAATTCCTGCAATGAGATGGTTGCATGTTGATATTTAATACTTTGTCCAAAATTATCACATCTGTATTATTATGTAAATCACATATATGATTATTACAATTTCAGAAATTATCACTTATTTCTGTTTTTTTCTAATATGTTAAAATCAATTTAAATACACTAGTCTTTCAAAGTCTGTAAAATGTTTTGGCAAAACAAAATTATTCTACCCGGCCTATTTTCTCTCTCACACCTACAAAATCAAAGCCAATGTGATGGGTCTATCTTGCTCATACATGAGGATTTCGGTTCCCTGCAACATCTTCTTGTATTTTGAAACCTGCTCTATCTATTTTAGTTTATTCAAGTAAAGTATGAGGTCATTCATGATGCTCAAGTTTGATTATTTGTTATGCATTACCAAAAACCAGAAGGCTTTATTACTTTGGAAAAAAATGAATTTAACATTAGTTCAGCAAAGCTTTATAATATTGCTATTTCGAATCATTGTGGTTCATTGATAAATAAAAGGCAATTTGATTTGTTTAACAATATTTATATAAGGGGGATATATACTAATCTTTATGCAATTATATCCTCTGTGTTTTTTATTTTACAGTGTAGACAGCACTCTGATTGAACTGTCTGTATACTAAATATAATTCTTACCCATGAAGCCTTTGGTTTATTTTCAAGGTGGGAGGCTAGCCGGGCTTGGTGGCTCAGCCTGTAATCCTGTGCCTTTGGGAGGCTGAGGTGAGTGGATTGTCTGAGCTCGCGGGTTCGAGGACCTGCCTGGGCAGCAAGACCTCATCTCTACAATAAATCAAAAAATCAGCTGGGCATGGTAGAGCATGCCTGTAATTCTGGCTACTCGGAAGGCTGAGGTGGAAGGATCGCCAGAGCCCAGCAGGTCGAGGTTGTGGTGGCTGGGAGCAGCCACTTCACTCCAGTCCAGGTGACAAAATGAGACTCCAACTCAAAAAGAAAAAAGAAAAAGAAAATAATTCTATGTCTTTATTGTTAGACAATAGGTGTGTACTCCATGTCCTCCTTAAAAATAGATAAAATGCGATCTTATTAATTTTCCGTATCCAAGTGCAAATCATTATTGATGGTCCAAAGTAGCTCCAAGTAGGGTAGAGCAGAAGCTAGCAGTTGATTAAACCGTGAATTTCACAAGTTTGTAGCTGTAGTAGCCCATTCCCACCCCTCCACTTGTAAGTGAAACATGCAAAGGGCATAGCCAAGTTTGGGCTTGGAGTTTAAATCCCTGTTTTTTTGTATACCCAGTGACTGATCTTGATCTAGTCACTGAGCCTGTATGATCATCTGTTTCCTACTTCATTAAATGGGACTGATAATTCTTATAAAATATCTGCATCTAACAGATGCTCAAATGTATTTGCTTTCTGATAGTGTGTATAGTACTTTATCTATGAATTGGTACAAATTCTCTGTTTTAAATAATTGAATACTGGGGAGTAAATTTTTATTCAAAGAGAAAATATGGAAGATGAAACAAACAATAATTTTTCCTCTTTTTATCAAAAAGTTTTTATTTCTTGTGTGCTGCTTTGGGCAGAAAAGAGAGAATAGAGGTCTGTGATTTTAAATAATATGGAAGACCACTACAGAACCCAAAGACCCCAGGAAAAAATATGAATTGAAACACGGGTGTCTTAAGGTGGTTTAGAAATGAACTTTGTGAGAGTCATCTCCCGGTTGTTTTTTTCTCACAGATCTCCCCTCCCTGGGACTCGCTGACAGTGGACAGGAGCCAAGCAGGGCTCAACCCAGGAGCCTTCCTTAAAACTCCCTTGCAGTCAGACATCACTGCTGGCCTTGCCTGTGCTATCCTGATTATCTCTTTTAAAAACATAATTGGCAATTCTTGTTATCATATGTTTATAGAACCACTGATTATCTTTGCTGTAAACTAATAGAATTTTTTGTTGGAAATTGAATTCATTCATAGTGTTTGTTGAGGCTAGCCTTATGTTTGCTTCACCAACATAGCTTATACTTTAAGAACTCTGGATTCACCCTTTTTAAATTTAGACATAGATATCTCTGAGCACTGAGTGATGCTGAGAAAGGAGAGGGCAGGGCGCATATCATGAAGATTAATTCTGGTCGGTTTCACACTCACGATGGTGGAAAGCATCACTGTGATGAATACCTGGACATGTCACCCTGCTATCAAAACAGTCCTTGAAGAAAGGGTTCCTACTGTTCTGAGAGGTAATGAAGGCTCAGCACTTCCATCTACTCCATTTCTACCAAATCCAATTTTTGGTTCAAGGCCAATCCTCTACCCAGATCAAAGGGACCAAAAGCAGGAAAGTGGTTTTGCTTACCCAGGTGAAGACCACAGGCTGTTGGCATTAACTAAATGTGGATTGGTGTGGACACAGTTCAGGTATCTAGTCTCAATTCCAAATGTAACTGGATTACTTTTATCTGGAAGAATGACTTCAGAGCATGAGAAAGAGGTATCAGGCTGAAGCTTTCTGACTCGGGTCCGTCAGAAGCACCATAACCACAGGCTTTTTCACAAGACAGTATATCATTGTTTGGATATCTGCTGATTTGCTGAAATAACAAATATACAGAAAACTTTTCTTTTTGATAAATAAGGAAATACTATAGTAGAGGTTTAGTATCAGATTCTTGCTTTGTGCATTCTATTTTCTTTTAGCAATAATGACTTTTACTTTTTTCTTTGCTTATGTTAAGGGAGAAAGAAGACATGTTTATTGCACAGTCATGGTTAATTTTACATTTCAGCAAGGCACCCTTAGAAAACATACTAGAAAGCCATACACTATTTCTGCATGTTTCCATCTGTGTAGTAAATTAGTATTTTTATACTTCTATTTGTTACATATAAATAAGCATACTTCATTCATCTCACAGGTAACATGAAGTCTTTTTGTTGAAGTGATTTAATTGGAGCGTAAAACAAGGAACAAAAGGTTGGTCTCTAAAAGACTGTTCTGCTATAAGCTGTCATTTCTCTTTGCTAAGGTACTGTTTTTTGTGTTTTTTAAATTTTTTTTATAATCGATATTTTTTATTATGGTTTTGTGGGGTACAGTTAAGGGTTAGGTGTACAATTACGTTTCATTCAGGCACCCTGTTGATAAGAGTTGTTTCCCCATCACCACTCAGATCTTTGCTACTGTTAATCCCATCCCACTCCCCCCCACATAGTTTCCCAGTACCGTCAGTTATTTTCTTATAGTATTACATTGGATGTTCAAGGTCCATTATATGAGTGAGAATATGTCATACTCATATCATTGTTTCTGTGATAGGTCACTCAGTATTATAGACTCAAGTTCATCCAGGTTGCTGCGAAATTCATGATTTTGTTCTATTTTATGGCTGCGTAGTATTCCATCACGTATATGTACCACATTTTTTAAATCCACTCATCTTTTTGATGGCAACATGGTTGTTTCCAGGTTCTTTCTATTGTGAACAATGCTGCGATAAACATACATGTGCAGATATCTTTTTTATAGAGTGATTTGAGTTCTTCTGGGTATATTCCCAGTGGGGGATTGCGGGGTCATATGGGAGGTTGATATTTAGAGATTTTAGAAATCGTCAAACTGCTTTCCACAGAGGTTGCACTAGTTTACACTCCCACCAACAGTGTAGAAGTGTTCCCTTTTCACCACAACCTCTCCAGCAGCTGTTATTTTTTGAGTTGTTGACAATTGCCATTCTGACTGGAGTTAGGTGGTATCTCAGTGTGGTTTTGATTTGCATCTCCCTGATGATTAGTGAGGTTGAACATTTCTTCATGTGTTGTTGGCTGCTCAGATGTCCTCTTTTGTGAAATGTCTGTTCATATCTTTTGCCCATTTTATAATGGGGTTGTTTGTTTTTTTCTTTTCAGCACATTTGAGTTCCTTGTACATACAGGATGTTAAGCCTTTGTCAGACCTGGTATTGACAAATACTTTTTCCCAGTCTGTAGGTTGTCTCCCTGCTCTCTTGATGGTTTCTTTGGCTTGCAGTAGCTTGTCAGTTGAATAAGGTCCCACTTGTCTATTTTCTCTCTTATGACCTGTGGGTTTTGGGTTTTGTTCAGGAATTGGATGCCAGTTCCAATTTCCATGAGGGTATTTCCTTCATTTTCTAAGGTTCTTATGGTTTGAGGTTTTACATTTAGGTCTCTGATCCATTTGGAGTTAACCTTTGTGCTTGGGGATAGACAGGGGTCCTGTTTCAATCTTCTGCATGTGGTTAGCCAGTTTTCCCAGCACCATTTGCTGAATAGGTTCTCCTCTCCCCAGTGGTAAGTGGTGGAGGCTTTGTCGAAGATGAGTTAGTTGAGAAATTGAGGTTTTGATTCTGGAATCTCAATTCTATTCCATTGATCTATATGCCTGTTCCTATACCAATACCAAGCTGTTTTGATGATTGTAGCTTTATAGTAAAGTTTGAAGTCTAGTAATGCGATACCACCTGCTTTGTTTTTTTTTTTTTTACTAAGGATTGTTTTGGCTATTCTTGGATGTTTGTGTTTCCATATGAATTCCTGTGTTGTCTTTTCTAGATCTGAGAAGAATGTTGCTGGTAATTTGATGGGTATTGCATTGAATTTGTAGATTGCCTTAGGTAAGATGGACATCTTCACATTGTTGATTTTTCCAATCCATGAGCATGTGATATTTTTCCACTTGTTTGTGTCATCTTTGATTTCTTTGAGAAGTGTTTTGTAGTTTTCATTGTAAAGGTCTTTCATGTCTCTGGTTAGGAAGATGCCAAGGTATTTCATTTATTTTGTGGCTATTGTGAATGGAATTGTGTTTTTTATTTGAACTTCTGTTTGTCTATTATTGGTGTAGAGAAATGCGATTGTCTTTTGTACATTTATGTTGTATCTTGAGACTTTGCCAAAGGCCTTTATCAGTTTAAGGAGGTTTTTGACAGATTCTCTTGGGTTTTCAAGGTACACAATCATATCATCTGCAAAGAGACATAACTTGACTTCCTCTTTTCCTATTTGGATACCCCTGATTGCCTTCTCTTCTCTGATTGCTCGAGCCAGGACTTCCAATAGTATGTTGAACAGGAGGGGTGAGAGTGGGCATCCTTGTCTTGTTCCAGTTTTCAGGGGAAATGATTCTAATTTTTGTCCATTTAGGAGTATGCTGGCTGTGGGTTTCTCATAGATGGCTTTTATTATTTTGAGGTATTTTCCCCGTATGCCTAGATGTTCAAGGGTTTTTATCAAGAAGGGGTGCTGGAATTTATCAAAACCTTTTCCTGCATCTAATGATTTAATCATGTGGTTTTTGTTTTTATACCCAATGATATGTTTAATTATATTTATGGTTTATGAATGTTGAACCAGCCTGGCATCCCAGGGATGAAGCCTACTTGGTCGTGATGATTGACTTTTGAGATGTGTTGTTGAATCCAGTTTGCTACGATCTTGTTTAGAATTTTAGCATCTATGTTCATCAAAGATATTGGCCTGAAGTTCTCTTTCTTCGTTAGATCTTTACCTGGCTTGGGTATCAATGTGATTTTGGCTTCATAAAATGATGTGGGGAGAGTTCCATCTTTTTCAATCGCCTGGAATACCTTCAGTAGGATTGGTATCAGCTCCTTTTAAAATATCTTGTAGAATTCTGCTGGAAAGCCATCTGGACCAGGGCTTTTTTTGTAGGAAGTTTTCTTATTACATAGTTGATTTCCTTGATTGTTATCGGTCTATTTAGGGTGTCAATTTCTTCTTGTTCCAATCCAGGTAGGTTGTGTGATGTCAGAAAGTCCTCCATTTCCTTAAGGTTTTCAAGTTTGTTTCCATACATGTGTACGTAGTAGTCTCTAATGATCTTTTGTATTTCTTCAGGGTCAGATGTGACTTCATCTTTTGTGTTTCTGATTGTGCTTGTTTGATTTTTTTCTCATTTTTTCTTGGTCAGTCTAGCTAGGGGACCATCGATCTTGTTTATCCTTTCGAAGATCAGCTTTTTGTTTCATTGATTTTTTTGTATTATCTTTTTTTCTTCTATGTCCTGGATTTGGGCTTTTATTTTGGTGATCTGGATTCTTCTGCTGAAATTAGGGTTTTTATGGTCTTGCCTTTCCAGCTTCTTTAGGTGGCTTGTTAGGTTGTTAATTTGTGTTCCTTCCATTTTCTTCATGTGTGTTTGTAGGGAGATAAATTTCCCTCTTACTACAGTTTTCTGATGTCCCAGGATTTTGGTAAGATGTTTCTTCATTTTCATTTGTTTCCAGGTATCTTTTGATCTCTGTTTTGATTTCATCATTGACCCAGGAGTTGTTTAGCATCATGCTGTTTAGAGTCCAGGTCTTTGTGGATTTTGGGGGGAATTTGTTGTTGTTAATGTTTATTTTTAGTCCACTGTGGTCCGAGATGGTGCATGGTAGAATTTCAGTCCTTTTAAATTTGCTTATGCTTGATTAATGGCCAATGACGTGGTCAATCTTAGAATACATTCCATGTGGTGATGAGTAGAATGTGTATTCTGTGGTCTTAGGATGGAGTGTTCTGTAGGTATCAATTAAGTCCATTTGGTCCAAAGTCACATTGAGGTTCCGGATCTCCTTGCTGATTTTTCGTCCTGATGATCTGTCTAGGGTTGTGAGTGGGGTATTAAAGTCCCCAGTTATGATGGTGTTAGAGTCAATATCTTTCTTTAGTTTTCCTAGAAGTTGCTTTAAGAAAGTTGGCGCACCTATGTTGGGTGCATATAGGATAGATATTTCTTGTTGATGGATTGAGCATTTTATCGTTATGTAGTGGCCTTCTGTATCTTTTTTGATTTTTAATAGCTTGAAGTGTATTTTCTCTGAAATTAAGATCGCTGCTCCTCCTTTCTTTTGTATCCCGTTTGCCTGAAAGTTTGTTTCCCATCCTCTTACTTTGAGTCTGTGGGTGTCTTTTCTAGTGAGGTAAGTCTCTTGAAGGCAATAGATTGTTGCCTGATGATATTTTATCCATTTTGCCATTCTATATCTTTTCAGTGGTGCATTTAGTCCATCCACATTTAGGCTAATAATTGAAATGCAAGAGTTGATCCCTGTCATAAGGTTCTTACAGAGTTGTTCCTGTTTGTTTGTTGTCTTTCTTTGGGTATTGGAGTTGGCTCATGTGTGTTTTTAATCTTTTGTCTGTACTCTTGTGAAGCATGTTGTTCTTTTTTCTTTTTCTTCTGTGTTCAGTACTTTCTTAAGTGTTTCTTGTAGAGGTGGTCTGGTGGCAGCGTAGGTTCTTAGGGATTGGATATCTGGAAAAGGATTTCAATTCTCCTCACTAATGAAGCTTGGTTTGGCTGG
>NW_006952311.1:0-15026 GCF_000164805.1 Carlito syrichta | reverse complement strand
CTTCCCTGGTAGGTAGTCTGGCCTTTTTCTCTTGCTGCCTTTAGGTTTTTTTCTTTTTATGGCTACTTTGTTTAGGCAAATTATTATGTTTCTGGGAGTTGGTCTTCTCATTTGTTGTGTTGCAGGGGTTCTCTGAATCTCTTGTGTTTGAATTTTTTTCATCCTTGATGAGATGAGGGAAGTTTTCTTGAATGATTTCATGAAATGTTTGTTCCACTGTGGCTTCTGTTTCTCTCTCTGCCTCAGGAAGCCCAATTACTCTTAGGTTTGGTCTCTTGAAGTGATCATTCATCTCTTGAAGGTTTTGTTCTGTCTTTTTGAGCTTCTTTTCTATGCTTTTGTCAGTTTGGGTTAGTTCTGTGTTTTGGTCTTCGAGCTCTGAGATTCTTTCTTCTTCTTGGCTAATTCTGCTTTCAATGCTTATTGGTCTGTTATTCATTTCCATCACAGTATTTTTACTGCTGTTATTTCTGACATAGCTCCTTCTATTTTCCTCTTGTCTCTTCTCAATTTTTTAAATTCTCTCCGTTAATGTCTTGATGTCTGGGTTTGTTGCATGTGACCAGTCATTCTGGGGACTCTTCATTGTTTGTGTTCCAGTATCTGTTTTCTCATTGTCTGATCTCCCAGTGGTCTGTGTGTGACCTATATTCTTCTTTTGGTTTTTCTTCATTTGTGCAGTTCCCCTTCCCCTACTTTTTCCTTCCCTCCATGTCACAGTCGTCTTTAATTCTGTTATTCAGGGGTAAAGGGATTGGTTTTACTTCCGTTTGTTCAATCTCCTATTCTTTATGTATACCCTCTTACTTTGTTCAATTCTGGAGTTGCACTGTAGGTTGGGGTGGTCCTTTTTGCAGTTTTGAGATTTACTTAAATGGGGAGCTGTGATTCAAAATCTATCTGCAGGTCCTGGTATTTGCTGACAGGTGTGTGGATAATCTTGAACCCACTTCCCACTGCCTTGGAATCTGTCCATGCAGTGGGGCTATAGGTTTAATCACTGAAATAAAATGTGGTTAGCAGAAGGAAGAGAATGGAGCAGACAGTGGGTTGAAAAGGGGGATGGAGAGATAGAGGAGTAAGGGAGGAAACAAACGAGTGTGACAACAAATGGAGAGAGAGACCTATACTGAAACAGATAAAAACAACTGAGGACAGCTACAGATGAACCAACTCCCATACAAACAAAAACATATAGTGATGCTAACGTACAAGCTAACCAAATACCTTATTGGTGTGCTGTTCCTCTATACAAAGATATGGTTTACAGAGAGAAGAAAAGAGAAGAAAAGGAAGAGGCAAAAAAAAGGAACAAT
Organism: Carlito syrichta; assembly: GCF_000164805.1. NCBI lineage: Eukaryota > Metazoa > Chordata > Mammalia > Primates > Tarsiidae > Carlito > Carlito syrichta. The sequence continues at coordinate 13,710 of NW_006952311.1, read as the reverse complement.
GCAGTAGGAATAGAATTAAGTCATTAAACTAACAGAACCAATGAAGCACACTCTGAGACTTTTCATTTAAGTCCAATGTCCTTTCAGTTCTAATTTCTAGTGTTCTTTTCAAGCAGCTAAATTAGTTTGCAGTTAGGGTCAGTTGCCCCTGGTCTGCTGTGAAGGACAGTTCAGATCACCCTCTGTTCACCACTCTGGTCTGTGTCTTTTTCAAGCTTGTTTCTCCCGTTTCAATGTTGTTACCTTGAATCGCCAGCAGGTGGTGCTATCTCAGCTGCTCGCCCCAGAGGGGGTGGGGCCGGACAGGAACCAGCAGATACTGGAGATGGATGCCTGCCTCAGGGCACAGGCAGGAGACTCACGGCTGGCAGGATGTCTCGGTCACAGGAGAGGTGGCAGCGATCCCAGCAGATCTTCCCTGAAGGGGCATCAAGGACTGAAGTCGTGGATCACTTCCAGCCTGGGTGGTGTGATGTGTTACCGGTGGCGGCAGTGGCGGTGGTGGCATCTGTGCTGCAGTGGCTGTCCAGTCCACTGCGATGCCCCAGCTGTGGCAACAGCCGAGCTTCCTATGAGGAGCAGGCTGTGATGTTGGAATCTGCAGCCCCCGGGGCAAGAGCCAGAGACCCACTGCAGTTCTCCTTTGCAGAGGGTTTCACAGACCAGGTTGCCCCATCGCCATCTTGCCAGATGTTCCCAAGATATTGTTTTAGCAACTTATTTCTGATTTAAATTCTGGGACATGTTCCTTTCTCCTAGGCATTGAGTTGTTTTTCTAATCCAATCTGTTTCTACAGGTGGCAGCTACTCTTCATGGTTGCAGTGATGTGGATTTAAATGTGCTGAGTTGTAAAGGAAGGTGAATTCATGGAATAAAATCATACCTTAGGACTCTATTTACAGATAGGTTCTTCTACTTTTAAGAAGCATACATGCATGCTAAAGTGCTGTTATGAACAAGGGTGAACATCAACCACCAGCCTATAGTCTGTCCTTTCTTCTTTGGGGCCAAGAAAGACTTATGATGTGAATTTATCTCCTCTTCTTAGTGCACAAAAATCAAGATCACAGATCCACTGAGCAACAAGCTCCCATACCCTTACTCCAGGAGGTCATAACTGGTTAAGCATGGAAAACCATTCTGTTTCTTTCATGTTGATATGTAGATTATATTGAAGAAAGGCAGGATAATTGTCTTTCTAGAATTCACACTTTCACAAGTGTCACATTGATCCTGCAGACTTGGTAAGCAGGACTTGCTGCCACACTCATATTGATGTTCCATTGACTTCTTCACTGAACCACTGCTTTAGTCTTCAACAGAATAGAAACCCTTGAATAGAGAAGCTTATCAAACACTTAACTTTCCACATAACTTTCTTCATTGTTAAGGAGTCAATGCCACCAAAGAACTGTGGAATAGTATTTCTTAAATTAATTAACCAACTGGAGGCTCAATTAATGAGCATCTGCTGGATGAACTGGGAATAAGAGCTGGTCATACTTGGTGTGTGATGGCACCTCATCACTGCTGTGCTGAGCTGCTCAGGTGATGATTACTCATTCCTATTTTACAGGTTTAAAATTAGAGTATGTTCTCAAATGGATGATTTCTGACTATTCCTATCCATGAGCTGAGATGGTGCTTGTTATCTCCTGTACGTGTGGAGACATCAAAATTTCAGCCTGAAAAACATACAGAATAGATGTCTGCAGCCAGAAAGAAAATCCCAGGGACAACTGAAGTCCTTTGAACCCCCAGGACCCACACGGTTGCTGGTTGGCAGCAAAGGCAGTGGAGAGATAGACATGGCTAGCACATCTCCAAAGCAATGTCAGATGGATTCTGCTTCTAGAAAGCCAGCAATGGAACTCAGAGTCATGGCCTTGAAGTGAGATCCTGTCTTTTTGCTGAGAAATGCTGTTGGGTGCGATGGACGATAACACAATTGTTTATTGCACAGTGGACAATGCTCAAAGAAAGAACCAGACGTTGACAAATCTGACTCAAGAGCTGAATTGGAATCTGCCTATGAAGAAGCTTTGAAAATAGCTAAACCAATTTATCTTGCTTGTATTCTCCTTTTTATATACGCATGAACTAGTATGTGATTAAAATGGTTTATGTATAATTTATTTTTCAATAAACACACATTGTAGAAATTCATAGTAGTGCGAGAGCTTTTACTTGGCTGTGGTTTTCCCTCCTAGTGGCATTTAAACTTGTGTCTTAATGTTGACAGCTTTTTAGATGTGATAGTAATAGTATCATTATGAAGTGAAGTGGTGATAAAAAAGTAATAACTTTTAAATAATATCATTATAGTAAAATTGCTACCAGAAATTTCCAAAGTTCCATTCTTCACTTTTCTGAGTTCCTGTCTCAGACCACACTAGAAGTTTCTGCCTCTTAAAGTGGCTGAGGAAGAAAGGTCTTTTTTCCCCTCCACATTTCCTTCAAGCTCCCTGAAGTAAGTTCAGTCAGAGAATCCAAGTTAGGGTGGAAGTTGAAGGATGCTCATTTTTGCTTGGGGATCAAGCTGTACTCTCATGCAGAACTTTTGTGATCAAGTGAGCACTGTATTTTAATTTCCCTATGTCTGTTGTGCAGAAACTCCATGTGTGGCATCACGGGTTGTGTCTTTGCTTAAATGATTCTGTTCATTTATCTATTTTATTCAGCTCAGAATCTATAGGGGAATGTGGATAGCATATTAATTCCCTCCAATCTCCCCAAATATTTGTCTTTCTAAGTCTATGCCAGAAGAATAAAGACATTTCATTTTAAGTTCATTAAAAACTGTGCAAGAGGAAAGTAAGACAACCTTCATGTTATGTTATTCTTATGAAACTGGATTTACCAAACACATGTTAAAAGTGAAAACTGTGCTTTCAAGTTTTCATAGCATATATATGTTGGATGTTGGAATTCATGTCACCTTTTTGGATCTCCCAAAGCAGGTGTAAAACAAAGTTTTGCATCTATACAATACTTTTCTTATTTCAATGTGATATGAAGATAGGATTTTACAAAGGCTTGTGGTTCAAAAACTGAGGCAGAGAAGTGCATATTTTGTTCCTATTAAGTATGTTGCATTAGCATGATCTAAATCCAATAATTTTCTTTTTCTAAAATGGCATTACTCCTAATTTTTGTAAAAAGAAGACTATAATTTTGTTAACTTTTGAATATTGTTTTTCTCTTTTATCTTTCAAAAACAATTTGAGATCATGATATTCTGTTTTTCATTTTTTAAAAACGATCTTTATGTAGCCCCAGAACTATGAGGCAATGAGTTTTGTAGAAATGTTTACTATTCCAAAAAAATAAAAATAAAAATTCTGTCACAACTACCAGTTGAAATTAAAGGAAAAAATGCATACCCATGGAAATGCCAACTTGATAATGGGCATGAGGACAACTGAGAATTGGCCATGAGGCCTTTAGATACAGGATGGAAAGGCTTTGGGGTTTGCAGCAGGTTCTTTTTCATGACTTTTCATTATTCTCAGGTAGGGCTCACACCTGATTCATAGAAAAGAATATGTTTTCTGTTGTGAATGATGCATGTACCATTTATTACATGTCATTTAGTAATGACAGATTCATAATCCATCATAAGAAAAATACATTTTACTTCATTATTTTAAAAATAAATTTCAAGAGAAAATAATACCAATACAGTCTTTGTTCATTTTCATTTTGTTTCAATCTTTATTTTATTTTATTTTATTTGAGTTGGAGTCTCACTAGGTCACCCAGACTGGAGTACAGTGGCCGCTCTCAGCCACTGCAACCTCGCCTGCTGGGCTCCGGTGATCCTTCCGCCTCAGCCTTCCGAGTAGCCAGAATTACAGGCATGCGCTACCATGCCTGGCTGATTTTTTGATTTATTGTAGAGATGAGGTCTCGCTGCCCAGGCAGGTCTCGAACCCATGGGCTCAGGCAATCCACTCACCTCAGCCTCCCAAAGGTGCGTGATTACAGGCTGAGCTACCAAGCCTGGCTTGTTTTAATCTTTAAAACAAGAAAACATTTAACATACTTTTATAAAAATATTAAGCACAGAACATCATTTGGGAAATACAAATATAGAAAAAACCTGCATGGGTGAAGAAGTGGAAGGTTTCTCTAAGACCATGTATACATTTGATGAAATCTACAAAGCATTTACAAGTGAATTATTAACAATAAAGTCAGGACCTTGATTAGAGAGCCAAAAAGATAGACACATTTGATAAAATCTAAAGAAGAGAGTTACTTGATCAATGTGGATATTTACAGGAGTAAGAAAACTTTCTTAACTGCTACGTATATAACTTTGCTTTTTAAAAATTACTACACACATTTAGAAAACTTTTTTTACGTTTTCAAACAAAGTTTATTAGAGAAAAGGGGAAGAAAGAAAAGGTTGACATACCAGAGCTGGCGTGGGCGAAAGATACCTGCCCACATTTTAAAATTAAACTGAAATAGTACATAAGGAAAATTTGATATCTTCTTTCCTAAATAATAATAATAATAGTAATAATCTCACCCTTTTTTAGCAATGTTGAAAAGCAAGTTTATCATTAAAGGGTATAATTTCAATAGTGCGGAATTTTGTCATCTTTAACAAAAAATGGACATAATCTAGTGTACTCTTAATTGTTGACCTGTCATTCAGATCATGTGGTTGAGGTTAACAGAATTCCATCTTCAAAACCCGTGCTTTTATTTATCCAGGGATACAATGGAGGATCAAAGTTCTTCTAAACACACATTTACATTGCAGCCTTGTGACTTTTTAATTTAAAGTGGATGTTGTATATTAGTCAAATTGTGAAATATCTGACTCAGATAAACAGTGAAATGAGATGTTTGGCTTTTGTTCCTCTGCAGGGAGTTTGCATATCTCTTGTATTTAAGTACAGTAAATGTGTCTATAATTTTCAGCATGGGCATCCACTCTGGTTTTTCAATCTTCTCTCTCCTCACTTATAAATTGGGATTCAAATTTGACAAGTTGACATATTTGCACTTCTAGCAATGGTTTCATTATCTTACTAGAGATGTATGGACACATTGGATGAAGTATTTGCATTTAGACTAAATCATGAGGAAGATCTGTATGGGTGGTATGTGATACTTTGATAACAGAAAAAAAGGCCTTAATTATCCATGGCCAAGGACTAGAGTTTGTTCACTCATCATTATGCACTAGCACCTTGCATTGAGCTTCGTGGACTATCTGTAGAGCTGAGGGGATCTGATTGAGAAGACAGTGTCATACAGGAGGAATGCTGATACTCAGCTCTCTATTAATACCACACATTAACGTCTCCCATCCCTGGCTCTTTCTGGAGGATTTTTAAGATCCCTTCCTCTTTTTGGGAGTTTCATCCATCCTGGTAAGCTTTTTTATTTTGTTTTTACTTTTTAGAAAGCAGGATTTATTGAGAGGGCAGGAAAGCTCCCACAGTGGAAGGGACCGAAGGAGGTTGCCCGGAAAGCTTATCTTAGGAGCATACACTCTGAGCAAGTGGTGCAATTATACCAGCCTTGCACAGAATACATTTTTGTCCAAAATTGCTCTAATATCTAGTTTGGAAGAAAATAAGATTCAAGTAGATATAAGCTGCATGGTTCCGTCTACAATCCTAGCAATGTGTTGAATATTTTATAATTTGTTACTCCCCAAATGTTAAAATCAGGGCTTACTTACACATGGTTTATGTACAGGAAGTACTAAGATTTTGTTTGGGTAACTAAGCATTTATTTTTATCATGTTTCAATTTTAAGTCCCTTTCTGTTAATAGGTGATAGTAGGCATCATACATTTTGTATCAAACCCACTATTACTGTTATGATCAATATCTTATTTGGAAGTGTGATGATAAATCATGCTTAAAGCAGTTTGAACTCTCTCAGTCTTTATTTCACATTAACTGTCTGCATTTGTCATTCTATTCAGAATTGGTCCAAAGCATGATGAAATTGCTTCAGAAATGTCTTGAATCTGGAAGTTTCTTTGAGATTGGCATGACTTAGCTCTACTTCCCTGTTTGTTTTATTAATATATTTTTCCCAACAGGCTGGTAGCAGATTTTTCCCAAGATACTTAGTGCACAAGTTGTTTTTGTTTTCTTGTTTTTGCCAGAAAAGATTAATATGTACCATTTGTTGTCAGCTACAAGCTTCATTTTTTCTATGACTGATATCCAAATGCAAATATTTTATGATGTGTTGAAGTGATATGTCCCTTCATCGTGAAGAGAGTTCCTAGATTCTCAGGAACTCAATTTCAATGCATAAAAGTTGTCCTGGGAATACATTAGACACCCTAAAATGAAGGCTGTCCCATGGAGAAGAGTCTCACATGTGAATCACATGAACCATTATATGGAGATTTTTCAGCAAGGCAGTAAAATTTTTGAAGTTTCCCCTTGGGGCTCTAGTAACAATTTCAATTTACCTACCAATGGATGATGTAATCAGAGATGACCTCATTAATTCCAGAGCTGACCTCATTAATTCTTGGCAAAGATAACTCACATCTGAAGGGTTCTTACAGAGCCTCCCTTTTCTTCTCCTGGAACCTGATTTTGATATATTAGATGATATTTATTTACTATTGACCACACATAGATATAATTTTTCATTAGAATTGAAATAGATTGACTTCTTCTGAAAATATCCTGTTTGTTATTAACCACAATTTACAGCTAATGTGTTTTCCCCTCTACCACCCATAGGGGAAACTTTTGGAATAGAAGCAGCATCAATGCTTGTCATGGTTCAAAACAAAAGGTTGAAAATAGTTTTACATTGCTTACTGGGAGGGAGCTACTACACCAGTCTATTTATATTTGTTACTGTTTCTGGGGAAAATTCCATGGTGCAAAACAGGAGGAGGAATCAGTGTACATATGTTAATAATAATAAATTGCATAGGCATTGAGACTTTTATGTCACCTTAAGAATGTTACTTGTTATACATCTACTTTTTGTTTCTTCTGTTTTGTTTAATTTTGATTGAGTTTCTACCTATCTCTAAACTTTTGCTGACTTTTAAATTTGTTTACACTGTGTTTAACTTTTATTTGTTTTTTTCACAACACATTCAGTGATTCCCTGTGTTCTTAGAGTCAATTGTTTGTGCCTCTCTGAGGTGTGCTATATGTTCCACAAAAAGTGACTTTTGATGACTTTTTCCCTGTGCAACTCATGAGCTTGGGCCTTTCTCATCATCCTCTAGACCTGTCTAGGGAGAGAATCTGTCATGTAATTACCATCATCTGCATTTCAGTATGAGTCTGACATGGCCTCAGAACATTTCTCCTATCATATTTTAAAATGTTTAAAAATGATAATCTCAAACACCATTTTTTCCTGAGGATTTATTGGTTTTCTCAAATGGGAAAGGTTTCTTCTTCATGACCTCATGGTTCCTGGTTTCTGACACTTTACTTTTTCATTCATTCATTCATTCTATAAGTCTTTGTTGATACGCCTAAGCAGCAGACTTGTTCTAGACCCTGGAGTAAAACAATAACAGCAAAAAATCTGCCTTCAAGACACCTCCATTCTAGTAAGAAGAGACAGACAACAAATAAATTATTGAAATGCAGGTATATTATATATTGAAAGGTGATAAATCCAATGGAGAAACATACAGGAGGGAAAGCAATCAGGTGTTCTGGGGGTGGGACTGGGGCATGGGCTGCCAGCATTTGGACAGAAATCATCTCGCTGGTGATGTGCCATTTGAGCAAGGAGGCAAAGGAAATGGAACCATGAATTGTGTGACTTTGGGAGGCACACTTGTGTAGGCAGCAAGTGGGGTGTGACCTCTTCTGTTGGGGGAACTCAGAAGAGCCCAAAGCACATGGAGAGGAATGGACTTTGTGTTGTGAGTCTGTTCGTGCTCTGCTGAGCTTTCACCACACAAGGGGAAGGGGCATGTTATTCTCACCACACAAGGGGAAGGAGCTTTCATAAACATGTTTATATTATTACAGCCCTAGTACAAAACTTGCTCTTGAATATATGTTTCTTTAAAGTTTGATGGTAGGGACTTGGGCAACTCTGAGAATATCAAGCAGACAAGGTTTCCGGTCTTGGGACCTAAAATCTCGAAAAAAAGGGCAAAAGAAAAACCAGCATAGTGATTACCAGCTATCTTCTGAGACTGCAAAAAATGTAAGTTAACTCAAATTTTTACAAGTACCTTGAATATTTGAATGTAAAGATCAGGTCAAACAACAAATATTCTGATGTTGACAACATGTGAACATGTATCATCCAGTACAGCAGAGATAGAGTAATCTTTCCATGGAAGGACAGACAGGTAAGTTGGGGGATGTTTAGTCAGTGCTCACATTGAGGTTAATTTCTAAAATCTGTTCAACAGAAGCAGCTGAATAAAATTATTTGAAAGCTTACAAATGCAAGAGATCAGTGGAAAGTACACAGACTTCTTACAACGATCAACAGAATATAAAACGGGTATAGATGAGGGTCTTTTGTCTCAAAGCGACTAGTGCTATGGATGGTAACACATCCATGGGCTGCAACTTGAGCAACAGGAATTTTAGGGACGGGGACACTGGGGTACCAAATCAGAGAAGAATGTGTAGAGGTATAAAACAGTATGGAGATGCCACAAAGAACTAATAGTTGAATTACCATTCAACTCAGCAATTCCACTACTAGGGATCTACCCAAAGGAAAATAAATCACTCTTTTAAAAAAGATACCTGTACTTCTATGTTCCCTGCAGCATGAGTCACAACAACAAAATCATGAAACCAACCAAAGTGCTGTCTGCCAATTATTGACTGGATAACAAAAATGTGGTACATATGCACTATGGAATACTACACAGCCATAAAGCCAGAATGAACTCATGTCCTTTGCAGCAACAAGTATGGAACTCATCCTAAGTGAACAAACTCAGAAAACCAAACACCACATGTGGTCACTTATATGTGGGAGGTAAATGGCCACAAAGATGGAAATGATAGATGCTGAGGACTCTAATGAGGGTTAAGCTGAAAGGAAGGTTGGGGTTCAGAAATTACCTACTGGGTGCAAAGTTCACTATCTAGGGAATGGGCCACCCGAAACTTAATCCCCACCACTGCATGATATGTCCATGTAATGAACATGTGCTTGTACCCTGTCATTCAAAATTTTTAAAAAACAACTAAACAATCTAAAATTTTAAAAAAGTGTGCTATAATCTGGGCCAAAGTTTGTCTATGAATTTGAAGTAAAGCAGATACCAGTGGTTTAGATGGGTCCACAGATAAAGAGCCATCCATTTCCTCACTGTACAGATGGATTTCTAGAGGTCATTTACAGGAGGAAGAGGCACATCCTTGGAAAACAAAGTAACTCCAGGAGAAGAAAATAACTCATGTTAATTTAAAGTGAGTGGAACATAAGAGAAGCAGAGCATTGATACATACATGGTTTGACAGACTTCTGTTTTCTCTATTTGGGGGAATTAAATTTAATCCGTTTAGGTTGGAGCCTTTTATTGTTGCTGTTGCTATTGTAAGACACAGTTTCACATAGGAAGCTTGGCTGCGTATCTCTCTTGTATAGTCATTAATAACTGCAGTGGGGAAGTTGCAGCACATACCTCGTAAATGAATTTTACTCTTGGGACGGGCCACATATGGTGATCTTTTTCAATCTTAGGTCATTGAAGCCCTCAAACTGTTTTTGTAGTCTAGTCCAGTGTGTAGAGTGAAATAATTCATGCTCTGTCTACTATGTGATAAAGTCTACTCCTGCATAGCACTGAAGAAGTGATACTTTGACTTTATGTGTTAAAGCCAAGATACCTGTTGGAATTGGTGTGATTCAGTCACACATGCTATTGTTAGACTTGTACTGAGTAGCCATTTTTGGGTAGATCAGTTATAAAGGTGGAGGAGTTATCAGAAATAGTTACTTCAGTACTAATAAAAATTATGATCATATATATATATACACACACATAATTTTAATTTCTCAATCATATTTTGTATTTTTAAATCTATTTGATCTTCACAACTATTTTATGTATCTTGTGGTTATATTATTCTTCTTCCCCATTTCTAGGTAAGGAAATGCAATCAGAGAGACTATATCTTTCTCAGTATCACTGATTTCTTGCATGTATTCAACTTCTGTTAAGCACCTACTGTATGCAGTGTGACTTGGCAGACATGGGAGTAAAGTAATGCATGAATCAATCTCTACCTTTTGAAAGTCATAACCCAGTCAGGGAGGTGGACATGAAATTCATCCACATGATAATATCTGTTCTAATAGGGATGATTTCTAAGTGTTTTAGAAATACAGGGAAAGAAACCGTTATATGTACCAGCATTTAGTCTATGCAGATATTAAAATATTTAACAACATGTGTGCATGATTTCCACATGCAACCATCTTTTGAGAATGTGAATCCCTTTCCTGCAGATAGATGAGAAAGGATGCCCTGGCAAAGGAAGCTAATTTAAAATGAAGAAACTGTGAAGAATAAAGAGATAATTTTGTTAATCTTTCTGAACCCCAGTTTCTCATCTGTAAAGTAGGAATAAACAGCAACTCCTTCATACGACTATTGGTAGCATTAATTTATAAATATGGCTTATGAATTATTTTGTAGACATACAATTTTTTAAAGTTTAATTTAATTTTAAAGACAAGGGGTGCAATTCAAGATTGGGTACATAAGTGGTCATCATACAGGTGAAGTTTGGCCCTCCCATTGACCCTCACTTCTCCTGGTTTGGGACCAGGTGCCCTTATTGATGTTATGTGCCTTCCCCTCTTTTCCTCCCTCTACCGTCAATCCCTTACTTGTAGTGTTATGCTGGATGTTCAGGATCCACTTATGAGTGAGAACATGTGGTGCTCAGTTATTTGGTTCTGTTTATGCACATAAAATGTTTAGAACATGGTAAGTAGTCAAAATGTTAGCTCATGCAGTTATGATTGTTAGAGTTGCTATGCATTTTCTTGGCATTTTGGAGATTTATATACCTAAAAAATTGTATATTAAGGTAGGCATGAATATAAAAATGATTAACCCTGATATTTAGACTTGATGCTGAGGAATCTGATATCGACCAACTTTGGGACTCATTTCCAAAATAAATTATCTGAAAATGTTTACTGTTAATTACATGAATTCTTTTAGTTAATAGATTTTCTGTAAGGAATTTCAACTTCTATTATCAATTGTCCACTAAATCTCCCCGCTAGGGGAATTTTTCACAACTCTTCACTTTAGATTAGCTTCCTTTGTTAGCGAATCTTTTCTCATCTATCTGCAGTAAGCATGGGAGGACAGACAGAGAAGGGCAGATCTGGTCTCAAGGGTGACCAGTGCTCAACAGGTGTTCCTATGCTCACACCTGTGCAATGGTTGCATGTGAAGACAGGAGCAACCCTCACAATTTGGAGGGATCCTTGGTCAACACTGAGAAAAGGAAAAGTCACTGACTCCACTGCAAAATTAGCACTTATTTATCATGCCCTCGTAGAAACTAATGAAATATGTGACTTCTCCATATCATGGAAAGAAGATCTTTCACTCTAAAACTTTTTTTATTCCATCAAAAAAGTGGATGTTGTTATTGTTGGATCTGGGATATAGAAGGTGTTTCTCTTCCTGCCTCAAGGAAGAGTCAAGTATTTGGTGACTCTGTGTTCTCATGTGCAAAATAGTAATGGTTATATTTTCCTTTTGCATTTCAGGACCTCTAAATATTTTAGGTTGGTGGAAGATGTAGACTTTCTTAAGTCAAGACTGCTAAATATAATGTGTTTTCATCTTGTGTTTTGAGTTTTGTCCAATAGATGAAAGTCATTGGTGTCTGACATGATTTCAAATTCCATGTCTGCATGTAGAGTTAGCCCATCATTCTAATGATGACACTATAGGACACAGTGAGGGGTGAGACAAGCCAGAAATATTTTGGATGTAAAGCATGGAATGCTCCGACATTGTATTCTTCCAATATCTGAAACACATTTTTATGAAAATTAAATGTCTTGTTGACATTGATGCAATTGAATATGAGTATGAAATCATGTGTTTCTTTCATGAACTTTAAGGACATGAAGCAGGAGTAGGTATTCAAAAATACAAATGTTCTAATCTGAATCACAAGGCCACATGGAAGCTGTTTTGTTGGCTGCGTCTGTGACATTTTTGCATCAACACCAGAAACCCAGCTTCAATTTGACCACTTTAAAAAGATTATGTGCATAATTATGTGACAATTAACTTGGCACCCAGACCCCAAGTGAATGCTGTGCTGGCATGCTTTCTGGAGAGCAGTCTGTGTTTAAGCCGGATTAGAAGAGACAATTTTAGCTGATAAGTAATTTACTTATAGGTAAGTAACAACCTACAACAAGTACAAAACTCTAATGGATTTACCAATGCAGATTTGTTTTCTTACTTGAGTAAAACAAGCATTTGATTATACACAGTTTATTTTATTAAACAATATTGTGTATCAGCTATGGTGCCTGTGAGGTAGGGAAACAGTGAAGAAAAAGGAAACAAGTGAATGGTGGAAGAACATACGTGGACATGCCATGCCATCTGTCGCCTTTGCCCTTTAGAGGCTTGGTAAGATGTTGATGGCTGCTGAGAGGCTCACTGCAGTGCACACTCCAGGCTCCACTTAATTCTAGGCCAGTGCTTGTGTCACTGTTGTTTTTTTTACAAGCCCATTGCCCCACAGTCTACTGGTCGTTTTCTATGAGCCACGTTTCCAGTGATCAGGTTGCTCATGTTTCCCTTGTCCTTGGATAACTGGGAACATGGTATTGTGACTGGTTTTACATGATGCAACAGAGACAGAGGTTCCTACCACACCTCTGGCAGCCTCAGTCACAGGCTAGTAGGACTGGTGATCAAAGTCTGAGAATTCTTGGTCACTTATGAGTGCAGGCAACTGTGTCTACAGTGATGTTGTCTCTCTGTTCCATGATTACAGCAAATATTTAAACATGAATGGACTGAGAACAATAAAATGAGAAGTAAGTAAGAATTTTGGCCATATTTCTCATTTCCTAAGTGTCTGACTTATCATGTTATTAAAAATTCCAAATAATGTACCACTAAACAAATTTTCATTTTCATTTTCTTCATTATTTCTGCAACCAATATTTTAATTAACTACATTTGATCTTGAATAATCCTATTATAAATTTTGTAAATAAACCTGACTGGGTTATAGAAAACCTCTCAAAACATAGTGAGTGTGCTCAAAAATTTAGTAGGGAGATTATCAAAAATAAGATTTCTAGGCTTCATTTATAGAACTTTAATTAAGAAGCTTAAGATAAGGTCTAGAAAGTTTTATTTTTTATGAGGACGCAGATTATTCATTATCCGTGGTCACTTCATTATCACTGCTCTGATAAATGCTTTTAAAGATATTCCAAAGTATTGTCAAATGTTTTCTTTCTTCAAACTTACCAGACCACCCACACATTACAACAGTCTCGAACAAAGGGCTGAAACAGTGTAGTTTCATTCCAAGTCTTCATTCCTTCAGCCTCACAGCCAGGGAGATGGGTACTGTAAGATCCCCTTATGGATGGGGAGGCAGAGGCAGACTCCAATTCCATTGCTTGCCAGCTGTGGATCTTTGAGAATAAAAAAATAATTCCAAGTTTCCTAAACAAATAAATCTTCTCATCTGTAAAA
>NW_006952310.1:0-11560 GCF_000164805.1 Carlito syrichta | reverse complement strand
TCCCTACTCCCTTGAGTGCTTCCAGTAGGGCCTGTGTTTCAATGCTGGGTCCTATACCGGATCTGTAAAGATTCTTCCTGTCTTGTCTCTTTCTACCCACCTGCCCCATCCTGGCAATGGATCCCTAAAGTGTTTGACTCTCCAAGCATCTCTCAGGGCCACCTTGAGACTTGACCTCTTCAATCATACATAAGGTTATTGAGGGGGGATGGGGAATAGTCAGTGGAAGGAGGTGTTGGCAAGAGGCAATGGCAGTAAGGGGGCATACCTCATATTGCTCTCTGCCTCCCAGCAGTGTCAACTAGATGCCTAGATACTAGACAAAGGTGATGTCACCAAAGCCACGTGAAACTGGGATTTGTGAACCATGATAGGTGATGGCCAAATCACCAGGGTAACTGAGAGTAGTAAGTCCCACTAGGACCACTTTATATAAGGGAAGGTGTGGGTTATATTCCTAGTTTGCCTCCTCTGAGTACCCAGACCTTGAGCAGTGGAATGGGGATGTTGGAGATGTACCTGTTCAAGGTTATCTTACTAGAAAAACTCCCAGAAGGGTTCTTTACTGGACACAATGAAAGCCATGAAATAATTCATTAAGTATGACAGCCTATGTTCATAATGGTTACTGATAACAGTTTCAGTGGCTGACATTATCAAGTGGTTACTAAGTGCCAGGCACTTGACATTTATCCTCCTTCTGAGGAAACCAAGCCATAGAAATACCTTTGTTGGGATGTTAAGCTAATCAAAGCCATATACAAATATTAAATATGCTTATAAGCAACAAACTCCAAAGAGTCTCCTGTGACTTCTAACATCCTTCTGCATTTTCACCTCACCATGACACTGGTGAGAGCTGGAAACTAACAAGACATGGGTGTGGCTTCCATGCAGCCCTGTCCAGCCCTGTCCAACTCTATGAGTCCCATAGGGAACTACCTCATGCACCAGGTGCCTTCTTACTATGTCTGGTCTTTGAGCCATGGATCTACAAATCCATACAAATAATGTCCCCCAAAGTCTTTTTAGCTGTTCCTAACCCTCTGCATACTACTTATGACTGTGCCATAAGACCCCCATGCAATAGGCTAAACCAATCAAGAGAAAATCCCTTTTGCAAGTATAAGTTTATTCATGCTGATTTTAGTGATTTCTCCTTTAGAATTCAGAGACCCTCATGTTATATTAAGCCTCAACTAGTCTCACAGTATGGAAAGGTTATGTCCTTGCTTAAGTCCATGTATTAAACTCTCTTGGGGGCTATGTGGCAGTAAAGTCTCTGTTCCTCTTGTCTGAGTATTCTGTGTTTGTATTTCTTCTTGTTGCTGTGATGCATGTTCTTGTCCTGTAGCAGTGGGTAGAGCTGTTTGGGAAGAATCACTTCCTGCTTGAAGTCAACCTAAAAGCAAATTCTCCTGTTGTGCAGACACACAGGTGATAGAACCCTTACTATGTAATTCTGAGAGATATCCACACACCCATCCTCCAGTGCTGTGAGACAGTTCGGCTCCATCATTTCCATGAACAATATCCATTAATTACATGGGAACCTCTCCTGAATCAATTATTAGGCTCTTGCTGTGAGCAAGACAAGGTCTTTTTCCTTTGGGAGCTGACAGATCTTTAAAGATCTGGAAAATTATATTTCTGAAAAAGTGCTTTTAGTTAAGGCAATTTAAGTTGAATTTGATTTTCCTATGCAAAATTAATATAAGTTTTAAGGAGATTTACAAACACTGCCTCATTTCATCTTAAAAAGTCTATAAAATAGGCATAGAGCTTATTCCCATGTTTTAGTCAAGAAAAGTGAGGCACAGAGTTTACACCACATGCACCAGGTCCCTGAGCTCATGAGCCAGAATCTCAGGACAGCCCCAGGTAACTGGACTTCATGCTGCAGCAGAGCATGACCAGTGCTCCACATCTTAGAGGTGATCACACATACCACAATATATCTCTTCACAGGATTACCTTTCTGGATGCAGATCAAGTCATGGAAATCTTACATCTCTCTACTCAATCCATCTTCTAGAGAAAGAGAACCCTTCAAAACACAGATCAGGCCAAGTGTCTCTGCTATTTTCAGACCTTTTATGGCTCCTTGGTGCTTACAAGAATAAAGTCCAAACTTCTTTGCATGGTTTCCATACAGGGGCAATTCATCACCATGCCCTCCTTTCCTCTCCAGCCTCATTTTAAGCTTCTCCCCACCGTCAACCTATCCAATGTGCTGTTTTCAATCTCTTGTCCATGTTCTCTCTCACTCTCTCTCATCTCCAAGCATTCGCATGTGCTATTCCCTGTCCCCTAAATCATATTTTGTCCTTCAAGTGTTATCCTATGACACTTCTGGGAAGCCTTTCCTGTACGTGGTAGGCAGGACCTTGCCTTCCTCTATATGTCCTTTCTTCTTTCACTCATCTACTATAATTATTGTAATTATTTGTTGATTGTCCATGACACTAGTCTCCATAAGGGAAAAGACTCTGACTTCATCACCATAGAATTCTTACCCATATGGATCGGCAGCACCTAGACAGAGTTTAGCATATCACAGAGCTCAGAGAATGTTTGACTGAATGAATGGGAAGAAGAGTGGGAGGGTGAGAAGGCAAGTCAGAGGAGAAGACTCATTTCCCTAATGTCTGCAAACTCTGAGGCAAGACCGCCTTGTCACTTCAGGGGAACACAGTTCTCAGAAAGCACCAGAAATTTAAAATTTCCCAAATTTAAATTTGACACCAGAAGATTGGGTAGGAATAGATTCAGAGCCACCACATTAAAGAGGCTGATCTTCAAGGCTGGCTGAGTACCAACTCCTGAGGCTGGAGGGTGAGGCTTACAGAGAATGAGGCTGGACCCTCAGAGGCAGGCTCTGAGACTGGAAGAGAAGTGGTGGGAGGTTCTATGTCCAGGATGATATGCCTAGAGCATTTATTTATGCAAGTAAGAAGACATATTTACTCGCTAGAAGAGAGGTTTTCCTCAGATGGAGACCAGGCATGGAAGCAAGGATGCTTGAACTCAAAGAGATAACACTACACAGATGGGCTACCAGGAGGGTACCAAGCATGTGGGAAGAACCTGGGATCCAGGAATTGAGACACCCAGGGACCCCCATGCAATATGCTAAACCAATAAAGAGAAAATCCCATTTGTAAGAATAAGTTTATTCATGCTGATTTTCGTGATTTTTCCTTTAGAATTCAGAGACCCTCATGTTATATTAAGCCTCAACTAGTCTCACAGTAGGGAAAGAATGTGTCCTTGCTTAAGTCCATGTATTAAACTCCCTTGGGGGCTATGTGGTGGTAAAGTCAAGGGTGAAAACTGCAGAGTGTGATCAACTATGTGGAGTGGGGTGAGTCTCTGAGGTAATGAGTTAAGCTTGTTCTGGGAAGACAGAAACTCAGCTTACTCTTCTTGGTTCTCTCTCTCTCCCAGAAAATTGCCCAGGAGGTTTCTGAGCACAATCTGTCCCAAGGGAGACTGTACCCACCACTCAACACCATCCGAGACATGTCTCTGAGAATTGCCATGAAAGGAAGAAGCATCCTACTCCTATCATATGGGTGGTGAGGCTCAATCACTTTCTCTGTGTCTTTAGGAGGGCTAAGGGGATGGCCAGCTGTGGAGACATCCTGAGCTCCATGGGCTAAAGCAATCCAGAGACTGGGTAACAAACTCCTGCCTGCAGCTTAAGCTCCACCCCCAATACCCACCCAGGCCAGTTCTGAGAAGGCTCCTGGATTTCCCTTCAAACACCAAGCAGAAAGGTCATCAATGCACAAGGACCAGAATGTGGATGGAATTTTTAAAATGAATCATAAGTGCTCATTTATAAGAAAGGTCAGTTTGCTTAGCATCATGGAAAAAAGTTCAGGCTTTGAGGTCCCAGCTCTGCCCATCAGCTGTAGTATAACCTTGACCCAATCACTTCACTTCCCTGAGCCTCAGTTTCCTCCTTTTCCAAAGGGTCATTAATTCATCTCTCCCAGAGCTCTGGCAAAGATTGACAGAGCACTGTAAGACAGTTCCACACCCAGTGCCTTCCTGGGCCAGAATAGATCTCGTTCTTCTTCCTTCCCTCCAAATGGTCAGGCAATGGGGGTGGTCAGGTTTGTGGAATAGTCCAGACTATGAGACTATGTGGAGATGATGGGTTTTAAAAGAATCAGAACATGGTTCAATAAAGACTCTCCCAACACTAATAACTGTTGTAGCTAGATAATGGGCACATGAGAGTTTATCCCACCGTTATTTCTATTAGTGTACATATTTTACTTTTTTTATCACAAGTTTTCAAAAAATAATTTTAGGAAATGCATTGTTCAACAGCACACACTCCCCATGAGTTATCTAGTGCAGGATCTAGAATCAGGCCTCAAGAATAACAGTCCCGTTCATGGTGTAGCTTTACCCTGTCCAATTCCTTCCTTTTCGGGATGTTTAGATTTCCATTCTTCTAAAATCAAATCTAACAACGAGAGAACAGTGCCCTAGCTGTTCATCCAATTTAATCCATATTCAAGTGGAGGGGAAAGTATCAGGTTCTGGACACTTTTATCTGTTGTCTAATTTTATCCTCACTGGATACCTTTAGCTGTTGTCTAATTTTATCCTCAGGACACTTTTATCTGTTGTCATTTTTATCATCACTTTATCCAAAGAAAGGTCTTGTTACCCCCATTTTACAGGTGAGGAAACTGAAGCTCAGCAAGGATCATGACCCACAGACATCTGGAAGCAGGCAGACTTTAGGTTGAGGCTTCTTGACCCTGCCCCAGTATTAACTCCACTCTGTCACAGCTGTCTGGTGAGGCAGAAAGCTTATAATATCCCACTCAGTAGTTTCAGGGGCCACACTGATGAAAGGAACAAGTCAGGTTCCTCAAGGTGTATTTTCCATCCCCAGGCACTCATTTAGACAAGTTCCCTTAGATCCAATCCTCAGCCAAACATATTTTTTCCCCAAGTCCTTGACTATGCATACAAACACAACCTGGCCTCCTACTAACTGGAGCCCAAGGACAATGAAGCTTTTGTAAGACCCCTGGTATACACTCCAGACTACGACTCCTTTACACTGGACAGCTACACTTGGCCCAAGGAAGCCATAAATGTTCAGACGGTCTGAAGTAGTCTCAAGGGCTAGTATGAGGCTGAATAAACCCACAGTAATACCTGCAATATAAATGGGTTCCAAAATGACCATCCTTGTCAGTGTTTTTTCCTTTGAACTTACTGGTGTGAGAGGAGATTCTGAGGCATACAGTAAATGAAAGTCTTGTTCCTGAGGGCCCTGGTAGTTCACTTATTTAGAACTCCCATCTGAGTTCCTTCCCAGGCATTTCTTCTTCCATTAATTGCTAACTATCGGCTAGGCCTTGTGGGGGAATACGGAATCCTGCATGGAATCCTTCCTTTACAGAACTCAGGTCTAATGGAGAAGATTGAACACAAATCATTTTCCATAAGGAAGAAAGTGGCATGTCCATGAAACAAATGAAGCTGAAAATCAAGGACACTCAGAGAAGGGAGATAAAACTTCCTATAAGAATATATAAGAAGGTTTCAGGAGAAATGAGGTTTGCACTGAGACCCAAGAAAGGAGGTTGGGTGGGAGACACAGGAAGATGAGGAATATGAGAACAGCCACCGTTAGAAAGTATGGTCCACCCCTTAGGGAGTTCAATCCCTATCAGAGGAATACACAGCCTTCAAGACTCAGCAGAGTGTGAAGACTGAGTGACTGAAGGCGACTTACTGACTAATCAGGAATGGTCACTGCCCTGTGGGTTGTTGAGTATTAGATATTCTTTGTGGTTACTACTAAAAGGAAAACCAGAGAAATATGGGTGGGTAGGGTCAACCTGCCAATAAGTGAGGCAGAAAAAGGCATTGAGAGGAAGAGCACCATGGGGAGTTCTAAGGAAGTCTTGATTTCATTTTCCTGGCTCAGAAACACACTCTGTCTTCCATCTTTCCCTCTCTAAAGTAATTGAGCAGCTTTCCTGCAGAGGTGATGACAGTCCATACTGGGTGTTTCTTAAACCAAGTTCAGTGCTATCCATCGGCTCCTTCGTTTCCAGCAGAGCTCACACCAGAGTGAAAGGATGAGGGAAGAGCTTGCAACCCCTGCAATCAAAGACACTGCTAAGATGTTCAGGCCTGTACACCTTCCAATCCTTAATTTCATTTTACAACAGAGGAAACACTAAATCATGCTTAGGGCCTTACCTCTGCTGCCGCCTCATCCACAGGATCCCCACTGCCCACAATGAATAGTTCCTACATGACCACCTCTCAGTAACAGACTAGGTGGACTATTAGTTCCTGAAGAACAATTAGCAAGTCACCAGACACCTCTTGCTCAGGTCTGATTCTTCCAACTTCAGCTTCTTTGGAGCTGGTGCTCAGTCAAAACTATACTGAGACAATATCCCTCCTCTCTGATCCTTGGGCTTACAGAGAATGAGAAACTGTTCAGAAGAGGGTTTGAAGAGTGAAGCTAGAATGTGAACATTAGGGAAGTTTCTACAGGATCTTTTCCCCTCACATCCCACAACTTCCTCTGTACCCCCACTATACTTCCATTGTAATCAATATAAAAGAAAAATAGCAGTAGAGAAAATCAATGATAGATTATTTGAAAAATAGATTATTTGAAAAGATTAAGTTAATAAACTTCAGCTATACTGACAAGAAAAAAGAAAGACACAAAGTTCACTTCCTTTGTACACTGACCATCTTGCCAGCACTAAGCACGTGTACTTCTGAGCCTGTGCCCTTATTATACATGCTTAGTCACCCCATCTGGGAAGCCCTTCTCTTCTCTTTCTCTACCTCTACCAGCTACATTTTGGTTCAACCCAGCTTTCTGCCTGGAGACACCATTCATACATGGAATTCAGATACAATCAGCTCTATAGAATCCATCTGACTCCCCCAGCAGAGTGAGTAATTACATTAGAAATCAACAACATAAACTTGAAAAATTGTTATGTGTATCAAATAAAATAATGTATATAAAAGTAATCAACATTTTCAAGATGTCCATCCTACACAAGACAATCTACAGATTTAATGGAATATCGATTAAATTACCAGTATCATTCTTCTGAGACCTGGAAATAAGAATACAGAAATTCATGTGGAAATATAAACAATCATGAATAGCCAAAACAATTCTCAGCAAAAAAAAAAAAAAAAAAAGCAGGAGATATCACACTCGCAGATTTTAAATTTTATTATAAATCCACAATAATCAAAACAGCCTGGTATTGGTACAAGAATAAGCATGAAGACAAATGGAACAGGATTGAAATTCAGGAATCAAAGCCTCAGTTTCTCAACTAACACATCTTTGACAAAGCCTCTACCATCAACCACTGGGGAGAGGAGAACCTATTCAGTAAATGGTGCTGGGAAAACTGACTGACCACATGCAGATGATTAAAACAAGACCCTTACCTATCACCAGACACAAAAATCAGTTCTAAGTGGGTCAAAGACCTAAATGTAAAACCACAAACTATAAGAACCTTAGAGAATGCAGGATATACTCTTATAGAAATTGGAACTGGAAACCAATTCCTGATCAAAACCCCAAATGTCCAGGCCAAAAGAGATAATATAGACAGGTGGGACCTCCTGAAACTGACAAGCTTCTGCAAGCAAAAGAAACCATTGATTAAGAGAGCAAGGAGACAGGTCACAGAATGGGAAAAAATATTTGTTAACTGTATATCTGACAAGGTCAAACATTTAGGATCTACAAGGAACTCAAAGATGCTGAAAAGGAAAAAATGTCCCCATTATAAAGTGAACAAAAGATATGAATAAACCTTTCTCAAAAGAAGACATATGAGCAGCCAACAGACACATGAAAAAATGCTCACCCTTACGAGTCATCAAATAAATGCAAATCAAAAATCACACCGAGATACCACCTAACTTCAGTCAATAACTCAAAAAACAACAGATTCTAGAGAGGATGCAGGGAAAAGGAGACACTTCTACACTGTTGTACAGCCTCTCTGGGAAACAGTTTGGTGATTCCCAAAAGGTCTAAAAATTGACCTTCCATAAGACCCTGTCATCCCCTTACTGGGAATATACCTGGAGGAACTCAAATCACTCTATGAGAAAGATACCCACACATGCATGTTTATTGCAGCATTATTCACAATAGTAAAAACATGGAACCAATTGTGCTGCCCCTTGAAAGAGGACTGAATTTTTAAAAATGTGCTGCATATACACGACGGAATATTATGCAGCCATAAAGAAGGACAAAATTATGAATTCCGCAGCAACTTGGATGGACTTAGAGTCTATAATACTGAGTGATCTATCACAGAAACAAAGAACTGAGTACTACATGTTCTCACTCATAAGTGGACCTTGAACAATTATCATAATACTTTAAGAAGGATTGACAGTAGTGGGAAACTGCCAGGGGGCCAGGGGAGATGGGACTGGCAGTAGTTGGAAACTGCCAGGGGAAGGGGCATACCTCATCAATAAGAGTACCTGCATAATGAACGTGTGAATACCTAACCCTGTATTGTACCCCATATCTTAAAAAAAGAAAAAAGTCAATCCGCCTCTTCACCCAACTGCACTTTGCCTGGTTGTGGACCCATGATGCCATACTCATCACCACCCTACACAAACTGAGAGTCTGCACACATTGAGAGACTTTTCTATAACTACTTTTTTTTTCTCTTGAAAAATCTTTTGCCACCTTGTGCACTAGGTAAAATGTTCAGAATCACTTGGAGTTACATCTTGAGATCAGTAGAGGGGGTAAATAATTAGATGTGGAGAAGTCAAATCTAGGGAAGACCCTAAATTAGAACACTCCCACCTATTTGAGCTGATATCAGAGAGAAAAATTATGCCAACATACGAATCAGAAAATGACAGCCTCTTCCTCATTTTCCTCTTATAATGGCAACAGCTAGACACTATGCTAAGCTATTTACAAGCATGAATTCACTTAACCCTCAACCACCTGGAGGAAGATGCTGATTCTACCCCAAATAACTAATAAGGGAACTAAGATCCTCAGAGGTATGCAAACTGCCTAATGTAACACAATTAGTAAAATGGAGGAACCACAATGACCAACCAGAATGGACACCAAAAGTCAACTTTGTGGTCTTGAGTATTCATTATTTAGGTGAAAGATCATGGAAAGGTGGAATAGGGGGTCCCAGGGAGGAGCCAGGACGGCCTGGGTAGCAGAGATACACTCGTGAGGCTTGGAGCAACCCCTGTTTATCAAGAAGTATAGACCATATTTCAATATTTTAATATTTTACATATTTCAATATTTTAACATATTACAATATTTTACATATTTCAATATTAAACATATTTCAATATTTTAGCAAACAGTATAGACATACAATTATACATTGATCTGTGAATTTGCAAGTCTCTATTCCACATATGACTTGACTCCGTAAGTCATTTTTAACCACTCTCACCTCTCGCTGCCATCAACTGAGCCCCACCCTCATTTCAATCTCCTCCATCTTCAACCTGCCATTCTACTCATATTTTCATGTCTTGACCCACTTGGTATAGAACATAACAGATCTATGCACTATCCTATTGACCATTTATACTATTTATAAAAATCTTGTAATTATCTTCTTTCTATAAGTGCAACTGTCTTCTAAAAAATTTTGTTCCTTTGAATGCAAACCCTTTAGGAACTACTGAGCACCTTGATGATTTTAGTTAATCAAGGATCTGAGAATCACTGAACCTCTATAAAGAAGGCACTGACTTCTCTGTGGCAAGCTGGGATGGAAGTGGGAAGTAAAAGATATGAAAGATAAAAAGACTAGAGACAAATCACAACGATGTTGTATGGCTGACAGCTAGTTAGGACATTTAAACACTCCACATTAGCCTGATGACCAATCGGACATTTTAAGAAACTTGATGCCAGGTGTTTGAATTCAAAGGTATTTGCATTAACATGGTATAAAGTCCTCCTCCACCTACCCCACCACAATCACCAACCCCCTCACTGACAATCATCAGTAAAGCATACTACATGCACACATTATTAGAGGAAGAGAGGTTAGTGAAAGTTGAAAAAGGGCTCAAGTTTCATGTCTGGTTCTACTTGAACATGACACCACAACTGTGGCTCAGGTTATATTTCCAGTGGACAGTGCTGGTATGGCAAACTCCTTTGAGAAGTTGTACTATAAAGAGAAGTAAAAATATAGGGAAATAACTGGAGGGGGAAGTGGGAACAAGAGAGGTTTTAAAACTTCTATTTAATAACTTTTTCTTCATAGAATGAATTGTGAGAATAAAATGAGATGAAGTGTGTGAGAACAATGTCTTGCACAAGTAACTGCTCAAAGTATTAGCTGTTCTTACTTCTCTGCTTTTGTATGAGAAAGATGGGTGAGGATGAGGAATATGAGGTCCCTCTTCTGAAAAGGTCTCAGAATCATGGGGGAAGAAGACAATTAACAAGACAAGAGTGTGGTATAATAAATGACTAGAATCAATCTTTGAAAAGAGGACTATGTGAGTAGAAAGGAGAGTCACTTAATTCTGTCTGGAGAGCTGGGAAGACTTCCTGGCATACAAGAATTGGGCAAAGAAACCAAGGGAGGGAGGGAGAGAGGGAGGAAGGGAGGGAGGGAGGGGGAAAATAGGGAGAGAGAAAGGGGGAGGGGAAGCGAGAGATAGAGGGTGAAATAAGGCAGGAGAGGAGGAGGAGCATCAGAGGCATGATCTGCAGATGCTTCAGTGGTCTCCTTACTCTCTTCGTGTCCTCGGAAGCATCTGCAGATCATGCCTCTGGTCTACAAGCTGGTGCAGGATGGTTTTCCTCTTGTGGCCTGTCACTGCCTCCAGCTGGTGTTTCATAAGATCCTGTTCTAGCTTTCGCTTTCCACCATCAGCTCACCATCAGTCTTACCAAAGATGGGCTCAGAGGAGTCTGGTTCAAACGAGGGCAGCTGGGAAGTTTTGTTCTTGATCTGAAATGGACACACAAAATGCAGATTATAATTCTACCAGCTTTATGCATAATGATAATAGAAAATATTGATAACTTATAGGAAGAAACAAAGGGCTCAAAAACCATCAAATACATAACACATGAGAGTATTCATAACATTATATAACCTTACATATTTCAGAGAGCTATTGAGGCTCTGCATAATTTTAAAAATAATAATAACTGTCACTTTACCTGTGCATCCAAAGCTCTCTTGTAACTCTGTGTTTCTTCCATCTTATCTTTTAAATATTTGGCTCTTTGTGCAGCAAGTCTGACAGTTAAGAAAGGAGAAGGTGGGGCACAGTTTTATAGAGTGTTTGGTAACACAGATGTAACATCACAGAAACTTATTTAACAAGTATTCATAGGAATGAGAGCCTGTAAGTGAAAATCGATGCTTCACTCTGGGAACAATCATTTCAAGAAAAAAGAGGGTCGCCATGGAGACGCGGGGCCGCCGCCTGCTCCGCGGCTGCGGGTCGTGTGCGGCCCCGCTGCAAATGGACCGCCGGG
>NW_006952309.1:0-519 GCF_000164805.1 Carlito syrichta | reverse complement strand
AAATATTTTTATCATTAGAAAAATACTTTATTGGCTGTACATGTGGCTCACGACTGTAATCTCAGGACTTTAGGAGGCAGAGGCGAGAGAACTGTCTGAACCCAGGAGTTCAAACAGCCTTGGCAACATGGCAAGACCTCGTCTCTACAATAAATCAAAAAATTAGCAGGGCATGGTGGTGCATGCCTGTAGTTCCAGCTACTTGGAAGGCTGAGGTGGAAGGATCACCTCAGCCCAGCAGGTCGAGGTTGAGGTAGCTGTGATTGTGCCAATGCACTCCAGCCTGGGCGACAGAGTCAGACACCAACTCAAAAAAATAAAATAAAATAAAAAAGAAAGAAAGAAAGAAAGAAAAATAAAACATTAAGCAAAACACTAGGTGTTATACATTATAACAACAGCACTTATAAACAAAATACATCAATATGTGGAAAACAAAAATTTGCTTCCTTTTTTCTAAGGATTTTTTTAATAGCCACATACCACTGGGTGACTCAAGCCTGTAATCCCAGCACTTTG
>NW_006952308.1:0-617 GCF_000164805.1 Carlito syrichta | reverse complement strand
TAGTTCACCGGCGAGTAATCTGATGATCAGTGACTTAATTGTCAGCCAGTAGGTGAGTCGAATGGTCAGCCAACTTAACTAGTTGGGCAGCATGTGAAATGATTGGTCAACTGAGTTTAGTTGACTGTGGAGTGAGTTGACTGCTCAGAATTACTGCTGAGAATTACTGCTCAGAATTCACTAGTCAGCCAGTGAGTGAGCCGACCAGTGAGCTGACTTAATGAGTTGACTGGTGAGTGAGCTGAGGCGTGAGCTGCCTTAACTATTCGGCCGGTGAGTGAGCTGGCCTGTGAGCTAACTTAACTTGTCGGCTGGCGAGCAATCTGACTAGTTGGCTCACCTGTTGGCCTATGAGCGAGTCAACAAGTTAGTTCATCTGTTGACTGGTGAACGAGCCGACTAGTTTGCTTACTGGTTGGCAGAAGAGTGAGCTGAATATTTAGCTGACCTGATGGAAAGTGAGCGAGCCCACTAGTTAGCTGACCAGCTAGTTTAGTTGCTAGCCAACAAGTTAGCCAAGTAACTAGCTGGTTTGCTAGCTGATTTAACTAGCTAGTTGACTAGCAAGCTGACTAGCTAGCTGGCTATCTAGCTGAAATAACTAGCTAGCAAACAGG
>NW_006952307.1:0-1024 GCF_000164805.1 Carlito syrichta | reverse complement strand
CATGGAATTCCAGTTGTTTGGATATCAATAGAAAGACTCCCATAACTGGGAACTGTATTCAAGTTTCCAGGTTCACGTTAACAAGACATCGTAAAAATGTGGAATATTCTAAACCCAATATCCCAATTCCCACCAGACTGACCACAGGAAATTTTGGTGTTTTGAGGTAACATGAAGCGAATAATTTTGCCGAAAAATGCTAGTTTATTCCTGGGGAACTGGATTATGTTGGAAGATGATCATAAAATCCAATTAAACTGTAGGTCCAGATCCTGGATGACAGTTATCGAAGAACTGGAATCTTCTTGGATCTGTAATAAGAGATTTTAAGTATCCACGCAGAAAGTATCTCTAAAAGATGGAAGGACCTACAAGCCCAGTTTCCTCATTAAAGCTTATCAAGAGGCCACATAGTTTTTGAGGATTTAGGACACCTGAACCCGCATTCTCTTCTCGTTCTTAGCAAGATATCCTGATTTTCCCTGGCGATCTGGATTCCAAATTCTGTATGCAAATAGACAGAAGCCCAGCTGTTTCCCAGGGACGTGGAATCCGTGATTCCTGGTTACCTTTAAAATATGTTCTATATGCTTAGCAACTTCAAAACCCCCAGGCCCTATCAATTAGATTCACAAACGGAAGTTTTAGGATTACAGGGTACATCTTAAGACAAGAGTAACACACAAATATGGCGAGATGATGCCTTTGTCCTATAATCTGCCTTTAGTTGTGCCAAGAAACCCAACTGAATTGCACGGACTGGTTCTTGGTTACAACAATCAAGAGGACCAGAAGTTGCTTGGAATCTATAATGACACTTGTCCTTTCTAAGTGGCAACATGCTCTAAAGAATTTGGAGAACTAGAAGGCCAGATTCCAGATAAGCCCTTATAACGGAGCCCTGTAGAAATGGATTGAGGCCTCCCATAACCCACATTCCGTTTCTTGTTATCAGGAAGACGCCCGGACGTGTTCTTGTGACGTGGAAGTACAAACTCTTACATACAAATACACATACGCCAAG
>NW_006952306.1:0-801 GCF_000164805.1 Carlito syrichta | reverse complement strand
TCCAGGCTTCAAACTTACTATATGTTTACAGTAATCAACACAGCCTGGTATTGGTCCCATAGGCCAATCGATCAGGACAGAGAATGAAATCTTCAAATTCTCAACCAACTCATCTTTGAAAAAACCTCCAAGACCCACTGGGTAATGGAGAACATATTCAGTAAATGGTAATGGGAAAAGTCTGACAACATGTGCAAG
Source organism: Carlito syrichta (assembly GCF_000164805.1). Taxonomy (NCBI): domain Eukaryota; kingdom Metazoa; phylum Chordata; class Mammalia; order Primates; family Tarsiidae; genus Carlito; species Carlito syrichta. Next base: position 603 of record NW_006952306.1, on the reverse strand, counting down.
ATAGAAACATGTCGGTGACCTGCACTGACCAGGGAAGGGTTAGGACCGCACCGGTGAATCAGAACGGAGAGAAGAAAACTACTCGGAGGCAGCTCTTCTGGGAACAGTCTGGCCAAGACTGAAGCCGATTTTATTCAAACCTTTTCCAACTTATATACCATTTTCTATACCCTCCAGCAATGTGATAATCACTCACTGGGGGCGTACAAGTTTCGTGCTTTACAAACTATGCATCACAAGACCACCAGGAGATCTGCAATTTCCAAGCAAACAATTCAAATTCCATGATGCCTGCCGTGCTTACATCAAGGTCACAGGTGCACAATTTCAATACAAATCGTTCAAAGTGTTTTCCATAATGTTCAACGAATCATTCATATTATACTCTTTGCTCTATACCCTGATTAATACAAAAAACTTTCCTGAGTTAACTCTAGGTTCAATCCAAGTTCACTGATTCCCAATATTTTTAACAATTAACATTATCAACTTAACACTATACTATTAACCTATTACAATTTAACATAACGCCTTATAACTCAGTTAAAACTTATTCTTAAACTACAAAACTTTACTATAATTCATGTTTCATATGTCTAAACG
>NW_006952305.1:0-692 GCF_000164805.1 Carlito syrichta | reverse complement strand
TTTGGGAGGGAACAAGGAATCTAGATTCCACGTCCCCAGGTGTATCTGTCATCTTTCTATGGGTATACAATGTCTGGACGTCCAGGTCAACAGGAAACATCTGTCGTTTTGCTTACAACGAAATAGGAATCCGGATCACTGTGTCCTTTGAAAGTTTCTACACGTGTTACTAAAGAGGAACCAGGAAACTCGGTTTTCATGTAACTTGCAAACATCTGGGAAATTGCTAAGTTATCCCTGACTTAAGGTAGTGCTCATACCTAGGAATCCCTAGGGATTTTAGCTAAATGCTAATCTGGAATCTGGGAGTCCTGTTCCCCCATATTATTCAGAGCAATGTCCTATATGCATACCAAAAATCGGGCATTACCAATCCCGAGGAAAGTGCTGCATCTCTTGATAGTTGCAACTGAGAATCTGGCCTACTAGTCCGTTTGTTTAACAGGGTCCTGTAAAGCCAGATTCCACAATCCAAGGATCATCTTGAAATTTGTTAATGTGACCACTGACTTCACGTTTACTTCGTGGTCCAGAAACTACTGCTTTTGGTATTCAGAATATGGGATTAGGGGTTCCCACATATTTAGGACGTATTCTTAAGGGGGAAACTGCAATCTTGGATTCCAGGTCCCTTGGAAACTTCTGGCCATATGAGTATTGGTATGAAAGAGTTTGGACTTCCATGGCACCTG
>NW_006952304.1:2695-4314 GCF_000164805.1 Carlito syrichta | reverse complement strand
GACTCCCAAATTCCTAATTAGCATTAGAATAATCCTGTAGATTTCTAGGTATGAGAACTTCCTTAACCAGGGAAAAATTAGCAACTGCCCAGAATTTTGCTGGTCACATGGAAATTGATTTTCCTTGTTGCACAATGGTAACATGAGTAGAAGCTTTCAAGGGACATAGTGTCTCAGATTCCTGTTTCGTTCTCAGCAATACAACCAGATGTCTCCCAGTGCCCTGAAAGTCTAGATCCGTGTCTACCAATAGAAAGACTCCAGAATGTTCCTGTGGACTTGGAAACCAAACCCTGGTGCCCTCTCAAAAATACCTTCTAAACATGGTGCAACATCTAAACACAAGGTCCTAATTCTGAATAACTGAACTACCAGAAGTTTCTGGAGTACAAGGTAACCCTGAACTCAGGGCTTAGATTTAAAAAACCCGAGACGATTACTTGTGTCCTGGATTTTGGTATGAGGATCCAGAATCTAAATGGATTTGTTGTGCCGTATTTTCGTTTAAACTATCAAGGGGACCAAAATGTTGCTGGGCTTCTTGAATGACTGATTCATAATATCCACTGAGGATACAGCTCTGAAAAATATGGGGACGTCGAAGCCCAGAGTCTTGTAGGCCTTAGCAAGATGCACTGTACATTTTTGAAATTGAGGACTCGAGTACCCAAATTCTTTATTCTTCCTTAGCAAGAACTCTTGTAGTTTCTTGCATATGAGGGATCCCATTCCCCAGATTACTGTTTTGAAATCCTGATTCTTGTTTAGCCCTCAGCAAGATGCCCAGTAGATTTTTGGCATCGAGGACTCATGAAAATCAGATTCCTTATTCTTTCTTTGCAAGAGTCTGTGTGGTTTCCTGTATATGAAGACTCCCATTACCCAGATTCCTGCTTCTAAACCCTGATTCTTGTTTAGCCCTTAGAAAGACGCCCTGTAGATTTTTAGGATTGAGAGCATGTGTAACCCAGATTCCTTATTCATCCCTAGCAAGAGGGTGTAAGTTTTCTATATATGAGGACTCCCATTCCCCAGATTCATGCTTCAATCCCTGATTCTTTTTTCTCCCTTAGTAAGACTCCCTGTAGGTTTTTGGGATTTGAGGACTCGTGTAACCCAGGTTCCTTATTCTTCCGTAGCAAGAGGCCATGTAGTTTCCCGTATATGTGACTCCCTGTACGCAGATTCCTGCTTCATTCTCAGCAATACCCGAGATATTTCCTGATGCACGTAGAATTCCAGTTGTTTGGCTATCAATAGAAAGACTCCCATATAGTACCTGGGAACTGTAATTCAAGTTACCAGATTCCCCTTAACAAGACATCGTAAAAATGTGGAATATTCTAAACCCAACATCCAAATTCCCACCAGCCTGACCACCAGAAATTGCGGTATTTTGGGGTAACCTGAAGCGAGGGATTTTGTAGGAAAATTTCCATTGACTCCTGAGGAACTGTATTATGGCCCATGTTCATAAGAAACAAACGGAATTGTGGGACCAGATGCTCGATACAACTATCAAGAGGACTGGAATCTTCTTGGATCTGTAATTCGAGATTTTAGGTATCCATGCAGCAAGTAGCTCTGACAAATGTAGGGATCTGCAATCAAGATTCCTG
>NW_006952304.1:0-1472 GCF_000164805.1 Carlito syrichta | reverse complement strand
CCCTAGGGATTCCTAGGTATGAGCACTACCTTAAGTCAGGGATAACTTAGCAATTTCCCAGATGTTTGCAAGTTACATGAAAACTGAGTTTCCTGGTTCCTCTTTAGTAACACGTGTAGAAACTTTCAAAGGACACAGTGATCCGGATTCCTATTTCGTTGTAAGCAAAACGACAAGATGTTTCCTGTTGACCTGGACGTCCAGACAATTGTATACCCATAGAAGGATGACAAGATACACCTGGGGACGTGGAATCTAAGATTCCTTGTTCCCTCCCAAAAATACCTCCTAAAAAATGTGAACACCTAAACCCAAAGTCCTAATTCCGAACAGCGGAACCACCAGAAATTTCTGGAGTACGAAGTAACACTGAAGTCAGGGCTTACATACAAATATCCGAGAAGATTACTTTTGTCCTGGAATCTGACATCAGAGGTTCTGCGTATGTAAATGGACTTGTATTTCCAGATTCTCGTTCCCAACTATCAAGAGTGCCAGACTGTTGCTGGAGTCCAGGAATGATTCGTAATATTCACATAACAAATAGCTCTAAAACATGAAGGGTGCTCGAAGTCCTGTTTCTTGTTTAGCCCTTAGCAAGATGCCCTGTAGATTTTTGGGATGGAGCACTCTTGTAACCCAGATTCCTTGTTCTTCCTTAACAAGAGGTAGAGCAGGTTCCTGTATATGAGGACTTCCCTTACCCAGATTCCTGCTTCATTTTCAGCAAGACACCGAGACATTTCTTGCTGATGTAGAATTCGAGTTGTTTGGATATCAATAGAATGACTCCCAGAAGTTTCCTGGGCAATTGCAATCCAAGATTCCTGGTTCCCTTGTACAAGACACACTAACAATGTGGGTTCCTAGAATTCCTGAGTAAACTTTAACAAGAAGACCTCTAGAATTCTGCGAATGAGAACTCCAAGAACCCAGATTCACTTTTCGTTCTCAACAGGATACCCTGAATTTCCCTATCAATGTGGATTCCAAAACTCTGTATACAAAAAGACAGATGGCCAGAAGGTTCCTAGGGACGGGAAATCTGTGATTCCTGGTTACCTTTAAAAATACTTACTAAACATTTGGCCACTGCAAAACCCTCGGCTACTCTCAAATAAAAGGCCAAACGGAAGTTTAAGAATTACAAGGTCATCTTAAGACCAGAGTTACATTCAAATATGGCAAGATGATCCATTTGGTCCTGGAATCTGGCCTTAGTTGTCCCGAGGAGCCTAATGGACTTCTAGTGCCAGATACCTGCTTGCAACTATCAAAAGGACCAGAATGTTGATGGAGTCCTGAATTGACTGATTTGTAATAAACACATGCTAAACAGCTTCAAAACATGAGGAGAGCTCAAAGCCCTGATTCTTGTTTTCCTGTAGCAAGACGCCCTGAGAATTTTTTCGGATTGAGGAGTCGTGTAACACAGATCCCTTATTTTTCCTTCACTAGAGGTCTTGTAGTGG
>NW_006952303.1:0-783 GCF_000164805.1 Carlito syrichta | reverse complement strand
TAATCAGTCATCACATATCTCCAGGACATTCTATGATCTGATAGTGTAATCGAGGATCTGGTCCAAAATATCCTTTTGAGTCTAAGAACATCTAGGACCATAATCTGGTACTCAGGAATCAAATGGCATATTGGTACCAAGTCCCTTGATTCAGGTTACATCAAACTACAGAAATTTCTTGAGGTTGGGTTGGTGGGAATTGGGATATTGGGTTTAGGAGATTTCACATTTTGGGGAGGCCTTGTTAAGTGGAACCAGGCATCTTGGATTCCAGTTCCCCAATAACCTTACGGATGTCTTTCTCTTGATATCCAAACAACTGGAATTCTAGGTCACCATGAAATATCTCAGCACCTTGCTGAGAATGAAACAGGAACCTGGAAAATGGGAGTCCTCATATACAGGAAACTACACTGCCTCTTGCTAAGTAAGAATAAGGAATTTTGGTTGCACGAGTCCTCAGCCCAAAAATCCACAGGGCGTCTTACTAAGAGGTAACCATGAATCAGGTTTTTAATGTAGGCATCTGGGTAGTGGGAGTCCTCAAATACAAGAAACTGGACTGCCTAATGCTAAGAAAGAATAAGGAATCTGGGTTACACGTATCCTCAAACCCTAAAAAACTTTAGGGCGTCTTGCTAAGGGCTAAACAAGCATCAGGGCTTTTGAAGCAAGAATCTGCAGAAACGGGGTCCTCATACACAGGCAAATACACAGCCTTTTGCTAAGAAAGAATAAGGAATCTGGGTTACACGTGATCTCTATCAAAAAAGAACTACAGGA
>NW_006952302.1:0-605 GCF_000164805.1 Carlito syrichta | reverse complement strand
GCAGTCTCCCACTACTGTCAATTATTTTTCTATAGCATTACAGTAGTTGTTCAAGGTCCACTTATCAGTGAGAACATGTGATCTTTGTTTTGTGAGAGATCACTGAGTATTATAGACTAAAATTCCATTCAGGTTGCTGCAACTTCATGATTTTGTTTTCCTTTATGGCTATGTAATATTCCATTGTGTAAAGGTACCACATTTTTTTGTCCTGTCCTTTTTTGATTGGCAGCACGGTTGGTTCCATGTTCTTGCTATTGTGAACAATGCTGCAAAAAACATACGTGTGCAGGTATCTTTTTTATAGAGTGATTTGAGTTCTTCCGTGTATATTCCCAGCAGGGGGATTGCAGTGTCATACAGAAGTTTTAGAACTTTTAGGAATAGCCATACTGATTTCTACAGAGGCTGTACTAGTTTACATTTTCTTTTCTTTTCTTTTTTTTTTTTTTGAGTTAGAGTCTCACTCTGTCGCCCAGACTGGAGTGCAGTGGCCGCTCCCGGCCACCACAGCCTCGACCTGCTGGGCTCCAGTGATCCTTCCGCCTCAGCCGTCCAAGTAGTTGGAACTATAGGCATGTGCTACCACACCTGGCTAATTTTGA
>NW_006952301.1:0-774 GCF_000164805.1 Carlito syrichta | reverse complement strand
TGTACAAGACACACTAACAATGTGGGGTCCTAGAATTCTGAGTAAACTTTAACAAGAAGACCTCTAGAATTCTGCGAATGAGAACTCCAAGAACCCAGATTCACTTTTCGTTCTCAACAGGATACCCTGAATTTCCCTATCAATGTGGATTCCAAAACTCTGTATACAAAAAGACCGATGGCCAGAAGGTTCCTAGGGACGGGAAATCCGTGATTCCTGGTTACCTTTAAAAATACTTACTAAACATTTGGCCACTGCAAAACCCTCGGCTACTCTCAAAAAAAAAGGCCAAACGGAAGTTTAAGAATTACAAGGTCATCTTAAGACCAGAGTTACATTCAAATATGGCAAGATGATCCATTTGGTCCTGGAATCTGGCCTTAGTTGTCCCGAGGAGCCTAATGGACTTCTAGTGCCAGATACCTGCTTGCAACTATCAAGAGGACCAGAATGTTGATGGAGTCCTGAATTGACTGATTTGTAATAAACACATGCTAAACAGCTTCAAAACATGAGGAGAGCTCAAAGCCCTGATTCTTGTTTTCCCGTAGCAAGACGCCCTGAGAATTTTTTCGGATTGAGGAGTCGTGTAACACAGATCCCTTATTTTTCCTTCGCTAGAGGCCTTGTAGTGTCCTGTATATGAGGACTCCCTTTCCCCAGATTCCTGTTTCAAAACCCTGATTCTTGTTTAGCGCTTAGCAAGACGCTATGTAGATATTGTGATTGAGGAACCGTGTAAAACAGATTCCTTATTTTTTCATTAGCAAGCGG
>NW_006952300.1:0-779 GCF_000164805.1 Carlito syrichta | reverse complement strand
TCAGCTAGCTAGCTATGCAGATAACTATTTAAAACAGCTTGTTAGCTAGGTATCTAGCTAGTTAGCTAGCTGTTTAAATCAGTTGGTAGCTAGGTAGCTAGCTAGTTAGCCAACTATTTAAGTCAGCTGTCTTGCTAGCTAGCTAGGTAGTTAATTCAGCTAATTAAATCAGCTGGCTGGCCAACAGACTAGCTAGGTAGCGAGGTAGTTAAGTCAGTTGACTAGCCACCTGTATAGCTGCTTAATTCAGCTAGATAAGAGAGCTGGTTAGCCAACTGGCAAGGTAGGCAGCTAGATAGTTAAGTCAGCTAGATAGCTACCTGGCTATATACTGATGTCTTTGAGTTAGGTAAGCTGGATAGCCAACTGGCTAGCTAGTTAAGTCAGATAGTTTAGTCATCTGCCTAGACAGCTGGCTAGGAAGGTAGCTAGCTAAATAAGCCAGCTTGCTAGCCAACAGTATAGCTCTACAAGTCAACTAGTTAAGTCAGCTGGCTAGCCTGCTACTAGGTAGGTAGCTTGCTAGTTAAGTGAGCTGGCTAGCCAGTTTGCTAGCTTAAGACAGCTAGGTAAGTCAGTTGGCTAGTCACCTTGCTTGATAGGCAGCCAGCTAGTTAAGTCTGCTGGCTAGCCAGCTGACTAGCTGGTTAACTCAGCTTGTTTAGTCAGCTGGAAACCAGTTAACTAGCTAGTTAAGTCAGCTCATTAAGTCAGTTGAGTATTCAGCTGGTTAGTTAGTTAAAAAGCTATTTAAGTCAGATGGCTATCTATCAGGCTAG
>NW_006952299.1:0-677 GCF_000164805.1 Carlito syrichta | reverse complement strand
GTCTGTCATATCTTTTGCCCACTTTATAATGGGGTTGTTTGTTTTTTTCTTTTCAGCACGTTTGAGTTCCTTGTAGATCCAAGATGTAAGCTTTTGTCGGACCTGGGGTTGGCAAATACTTTTCCCCCAGTCTGTAGGCTGTCTCCCTGCTCTCTTTATGGTTTCTTTGGCTTTGCAGAAGTTTGTCAGTTTAATGAGGTCCCACTTGTCTATCTTATCTCTATGGCCTGTATGTTTTGGGTTTTGTTCAGGAATTGGATGCCAGTTCCAATTTCCATAAGAGTGTGTCCTTCATTTTTTAAGGTTCTTATGGTTTGAGGTTTTACATTTAGGTCTTTGATCCATTTAGAGTTAATTTTTGTGTATGGGGACAAATAGGGGTCTTGTTTGAGTCTTTTGCATGTGGGCAGCCAGTTTTCCCAGCACCATTTACTGAATAGGTTCTCCTCTCGCCATTGGTAGGTGGTGGAGGCTTTGTCGAAATGAGTTGGTGGAGAAATTGAGGTTTAGCTTTTGGAATCTCAATTCGATTCCATTTGTCTATATGCCTGTTTTTGTACCAATAACAAGCTGTTTTGACTATTGTAGCTTTATAGTAAAGTTTGAAGTTTGATAATGTGATACCCCCTGCTTTGTTGTTTTTTTTTTTTTTTTTTTTTTTTTTTGCTGAGGATTGT
>NW_006952298.1:0-750 GCF_000164805.1 Carlito syrichta | reverse complement strand
ATTCTTTCTTTGCAAGAGTCTGTGTGGTTTCCTGTATATGAAGACTCCCATTACCCAGATTCCTGCTTCTAAATCGTGATTCTTGTTAGCTTAGAAAGACACCCTGTAGATTTTAGGATTGAGGGCATGTGTAACCCAGATTCTTATTCATCCCTAGCAAGAGGGTGTAAGTTTTCTATATATGAGGACTCCCATTCCCGAGATTCATGCTTCAAATCCCTGATTCTTTTTTCTCCCTTAGTAAGTCTCCCTGTAGGTTTTTGGGATTTGAGGACTCGTGTAACTCAGGTTCCTTATTCTTCCATAGCAAGAGGCCATGTAGTTTCCCGTATATGTGACTCCCTGTACGCAGATTCCTGCTCCATTCTCAGCAATACCCGAGATATTTCCTGATGAACGTAGAATTCCAGTTGTTTGGCTATCAATAGAAAGACTCCCATATAGTACCTGGGAACTGTAATTCAAGTTACCAGATTCCCCTTAACAAGACATTGTAAAAATGTGGAATATTCTAAACCCAACATCCAAATTCCCACCAGCCTGACCACAATAAATTGCGGTATTTTGAGGTAGCCTGAAGCGAGGGATTTTGTCGGAAAATTCCCATTGACTCCTGAGGAACTGTATTATGGCCGATGTTAATAAGAAACAAACGGAATTGTGGGACCAGATGCTCGATACAACTATCAAGAGGACGAGAATCTTCTTGGATCTGTAATTCGAGATTTTAGGTATCCACGCAGCAAGTAG
>NW_006952297.1:0-731 GCF_000164805.1 Carlito syrichta | reverse complement strand
GAAGAGTTTTAACAGTTGACTAGAGCAGGTAAAAGAAAGAACCTCAAACCTCGGAGACAAGCCTTTCAAATTAACTCAGTCAGATAACAATAAATAAAAAAATAATAATGAGAAGAGGGAAAAGTCTTCAGGAAATAGGAGGTTATGTAAAATGTCTGAACTTAAGAATCATAGGGGTTCCTGAGGGAGAAGAGAAAACAAAAACTTTGGAAAACCTATTTGAAGGAATAATTGAAGAAAACTTAACTGATTGTTCTGGAGATTTAAACATTTAGATACAAGAAGCCCAAAGAACTCCGGGAAGATTCACTGCAAAAGAGTCATCCACAAGGTATATAGTCAGGTTATGTGAAGCTAATGTGTAGGAAAATATTGTAAAAGCAGTGATTTTAAAAAAAGCAAATTAATTATAGAAGTAAACCTATCAGGCAGAAACCCTACAACCCAAAGGGACTGGGGCCCTATCTTTAATCTCCTTAAACAGAATAACTGTCAGGCAAGGATTTTATATCCTGCAAAATGAAGTTTCTTAAAGGAAAAATATTTTTTTCTCAGACAAGCAAATACTGAGGTAATTTATCACCACTAGACTGGCTCTACAAGAATACTCAAAGGAGTTTTGAAAACTGAAACAAAACAGTGAAATACACATGGAGAAAAACACTAGAAATTATGGCACTACAAGACTTATAGAACACCAACAAGTGAGTGAAAGAAAAAAACCCCAGGAA
>NW_006952296.1:0-711 GCF_000164805.1 Carlito syrichta | reverse complement strand
TTGGTTTTTTTTTTTTTTTTGCTGAGGATTGTTCTGGCTATTCTTGGTCGTTTGTGTTTCCATATGAAATCCTGTGTTGTTTTTTCTAGGTCTGAGAAGAAATGTTGTTGGTAATTTAATGGGTATTGCATTGAAATTTGTAGATTGCCTTAGGTAAGGTGGACATCTTCACAATGTTGATTCTTCCGATCCATGAGCATGGGATATTTTTCCACTTGTTTATATCAGCTTTGATTTCTTTGTGCAGTGTTTTGTAATTTTCATAGTAAAGGTCTTTCACGTCTCTGGCTAGGAAGATGCCAAGGTATTTCATTTTATTTGGGGTTATTGTGAGTGGATCTGTGTTTTTTATTTGGGTTTAGGTGAGTTTGGTATCGGTTTAGAGAAATGTGAAAAGATAAACACATCAACCAAGATTATCCTACCCGGCCAAGGTAAGTTTCATCAGTGAGGGAGAATTAAAATGTTTCCCAGATATCCAATCCATAAGAATTTATTCTTCCACTAAACCATCTCTACATGAAACACTTAAGAAAGTACTAAACACAGTAGAAAAGGAAAAAATAACAACGTTCTTCACAAGAGTACAGGGAAAAGAATAAAATATACACGAACCAACCCCAAAACCAAAAGAAAGACAAAGAAAAAAAAAAAGAAAAAAACCAAGTGGAAGAACAACAACTCAATAAGAACTCCATGATAGGGAGAACT
>NW_006952295.1:0-686 GCF_000164805.1 Carlito syrichta | reverse complement strand
ATAATCCGTTTATTTCTTTATGAACATCTTCGGCCATAATTCAGTAGCCCAGGAACCAAATTGGCATTTGGCAACAAAATCCCTCGCTTCAGGTTACCTCAAACTACAGAAATTTATGTGGTCGTGCTGGTGGGAATTGGGATATTGGGTATAGAATATTCCACAATTTTTAGGATGTCTTGTTAAGGGGAACCTGGAATATTTTAATACTGTTCCAAGGTACTATATGGGTGTCTTTCTATTGATATCCAAACAACTGGAATTCTATGTTCATCAGGAAATATTTCGGGCATTTCTGAGAATGAAGCAGTAATCTGCATAAAGGGAGTCCTCATATACTGGAAACTACATGGCCTCTTGATTGGAAGAATAAGAAATCTAGTTACACGAGTCCACAAATCCCAAAAACCTACAGGGACTCTTACTAAGGGAAAAAAATGTAGTAGGGATTTGAAGCACGAATCTGGGGAATGGGAGTTCCCATATACAGAAAACTTCACGGCCTCTTGCTAAGGACGAATAAAGAATCTGGGTTACATATGTCCTCAATGCTAAAAATCTACAGGGCGTCTTTCTAAGGACTAAACAATAATCAGGGATTCCGAGCAGGAATCTGAGTTATAGGATTCCTCATATAAAGGAAACTACACAGCCTTTTGCTAAGAAGGAAGAAGGAATCTGGCTTC
>NW_006952294.1:0-868 GCF_000164805.1 Carlito syrichta | reverse complement strand
AAAAACTACAGGGTGCCTTGCTAAGGGCTAAACAAGATCAGAGATTCGAAGCAGAAATATGGGTAATAGTCCTCATTACAGGAAACTTTGCTCCCTCTTGCTAGGAAAAAATAAGAAATCTGTTTTACACGGTTTGTGAATCACAAAATCTATATGGCATTTTGTTAAGGGCTAAACAAGAATCAGGGTTTCGAAACAGGAATCTGGGGAAAGGGAGTCCTCATATACAGGACACTACACGGCCTCTAGTGAAGGAAGAATAAGGAATCTGTATGACACGAGTCCTCAATCCGAAAAAATTCTCAGGGCGTATTGCTATGGGAAAAACTAACAATCAGGGCTTCGAGCTCCCCTCATGTTTTGGAGCTATTTAGCATGTGGATATTACAAATCAGTCAATTCAAGACTCCAGCAACATTCTGGTCCTCTTGGCAGTTGTAAACGGATATCTGGCACGACAAGTCCGTTAGATTCCTGGGGACAACTAAGGCCAGATTCTAGGACAAAACGGATCATCTTGCCATATTTGGATGTAACTCTGGTCATAAGATGAACTTTGTAATTCTCAATATTATGTTTGTCCTTTAATTTTGAGAAGGACCGAGGGTATAGCAGTTTCCAAATTTCTAGTAAGTATTTTTAAAGGTAACTAGGAATAATGGATTCCCCATTTCAAGGAAACTGTGGGTATCTGTCTTTTTGTATACAGAGTTTTGGAATCCACATCGACAGGGAAAGTCAGGGCATCTTCCTGAGAATGAAAAGGGAATCCGGATTCTTGGAGTTCTTATTCACAGAAGTCTACAGGGCCTCTTGATAAGGTTTAATCAGGAATCTGGGCTTCTAGGTCCCACATTTGTTAGGGTGA
>NW_006952293.1:0-713 GCF_000164805.1 Carlito syrichta | reverse complement strand
TGTTTCTGTCAAAGGAATCGAGTTTTACTTGGGAAGTTACTTATTTTAAAAATACTGCCTCCATTTTAAGTAATTTTCAAACGCCTCTCCTTTAGAAATAATAAGGAAGGTAATAAAGTGTAAGAAAATCAGTTATATTATCTAATTTAGTATTATTTTTCAGCATCTAAAAGCATATTGTCTTTTGTTATGTTCTTTTTTCTGCCACTCTTGGTTCTGAGTAACAGTTAGCCTTCCCAAAAATCAAAATAGCCCCTGTAAGATGAAAAGTGGTAACTGTTGAAGATAGTAAAAAGAATAATCCACAGAAAATTCCCAGAGAGACTCTTAGAAAGTGAACCTGATAAATTCTTAATGTCTTTAATATTCTAAATAAGGGAAACTGTGATTCCCCAGTCTTCAGTATGGTTTAGAAATTTGACAAATATCCCTTGAAGTGATAGTCACTTTGTTCAGTGTCATTTGATATTGGACTTGGCTCTTTCTGAATTAGAATTATTAAACTAGGATTGCTAATACTTGTAGAAAAACAATCCCAAGAAAAGAACCTACTTCTCTTGAGATGTGATATTAATTTTGTTTTGTTTTTAATAGTCATTTTTTACTGTTCTGGCAGATAATCATTTTGATTCAAAGCACCACAGCCTTCCTCTAGGTTAGGAATGAAGGAATTTGGGGCTGACTACCCAGAGACATGGAAGGATCTGCTGTCC
>NW_006952292.1:0-5095 GCF_000164805.1 Carlito syrichta | reverse complement strand
TAGTCAATGGATGGTAAAGACAACCAAGACCTGGTCCTTTGAATGTGATTTGTCTCTCAGCCACACATCTTTGAAAAAAGATAGTGTTATATGTCTGCATCTATAGTAAATTTTTTTAGTCTCATAAACAAAAGAGTAATGGTTCACAGCCATTACAAAATACTTTAGAAGAGGTTCCCAATGCTCAGGTCATGACCTGGTAACAGGCTGTGGCATTAGAAACTGGATTTAATTCACACAGCAGAAGGTGATTGATCTGTTCATACAGCAGTTCACCATCACTTACATCACTACCTGAGCTCCATTCTCTGTCATATCAGTGGTGGCATTAGACTCTCATGGGAACGGTGACCCTATTAGGACCTGCACATGGGAAAAAAAAGGAGAATCTAATACCTGATACTCTGAGGTGGAGCTTAGGAGGTGATGCTAATGGTGGGGAGCAACTGCATAGACAGCTTAACATTAGCGTGAGGTTTGACTGCACAGAGACCATAGTAAGTCATTGCTTGCAGACTCATGAAAACCCTTTCAATATGTGGCATGGGAGTTGTACTTCAATTGTACAGCTTCATCTGGTGTCAGGTTTCAAGTGAGAATCCTATACATTTTAGTTCATTGCATGGACTGCCCATTATTTATGTACCACTTTCATCTGTGCTTCTCTTTGTATGTGAGTTATATAACTATTTCTTTATAGATTCAATGCAATAAAAATAAAGTGCATAAAAATGTATGCACTTGAATCATCCTGAAACCAGATACCCACACAATATTCTATGAAAAAATTGTCTTCCACAAAGATGATCCCAGATGCCAAAATGTTGAGAACAGCTGCTTTAAGAATACTTTGGGCATTCCCTTAAAATCAGCCATTTCGGCCGGGCTCAGTGGCTCAGCCTGTCATCCCATGCCTTGGGAGGTCGAGGTGAGTGGACTGCCTGAGCCCGTGGGTTCGAGACTCGCCTGGGCAACCTGGTGAGACCCCATCTCTACAATAAATCAAAATTAGCCAGGCGTGGTAGCGTGCACCTATAGTTCCAGCTACTTGAAAGGCTGAGGTGGAAGGATTGCCGGAGCCCAGCAGGTCGAGGCTCCAGTCTGGGCGACAGAGTGAGACTTCAACTGAAAAAAACAAAAAAAAACAGTCATTTCTTTGATTTTCTTTGAATTTGAAGCAAGTTCACACCTAGAGAAAAACTTGTAAATATTGTACAGTATACTAATTTATTTTCCTAAACAATTTAAAAGTAATTGCATGACCTCATAACCCTACTAGCTAACACTTAAATATGAATTTTCTACAATTAAGACATTGTTCTGCATAAACCAATTGCAGCTGTGGAATCAGTGAATCTGTATCCATGTATCACTCTGTTAAGCCATCAATGACCATTTCATGTTCTGACAAGTGTACCAATAAGTTATTTTGTAATAAAATGATTCCTGTGTTGCCTTTAGTGGTCTCTGTCTTTTTGGTTTTCTTTTTATCTGGACCTGTTCTTCAGTGTTTATGTTGATTTACTAATCTTGTCCTTCTTGAAAATCACACACTAGCTATTTGTATACTGTCTCTCAATTTAGATTCATTTGATTTTTCTTCATGTTTAAATTCTGCTAATGCTCTTTGACCAGGATAACCAGAAGTGATGCTCTCACTGCATCCTACTGGGTAGTGTGTGGTTTTTATCTGCTCGATAACTGATCGCATTCAGTTTGATTCCTTGGGAAGGGTATCTTTCAGATGCCTCCACTGTATGTACTTTCACTCTTTTTCTCTGCAAGTAATAAGAACTTGTGGAGAAGTCCTTTGATGTTTCATGAATATCTCTCTCCTAATCAACACATGGATCCATGGATTCACATTTTCTTCAATACTTATACTATCTTGCCATCATATTAATTTTTATACTCAACATTCCCCAGCTTCATCCAATGGGAGCCATATTCATGTTGGCTATTAATGTCTGCTGTTTTTACTCCATGATTCTCTGAGCATTTGCTTAGTTTCTGGCACTAGATGCTCAGTCTCATATTCTTTATCCACTATTTTAGACATGAAAACAGTCATTTTACTAAGAATTACTGAATTTTTTTTAAGAAATTGCATTCAGAAAATAAGATCTCTACACCAAATGTGGCCATCAGGACTTCTATATCATTGCCTCTAGGAAAAATTATCTGATTTTTATCTGTAGCTATAAAATGCCATGAATTTGCACAAATACATATGCAATCTAAATTCACAGATTTTATTCTAGTATTCTCTTTGTTATATTAAGTTTTCTCCAACAGTACCGTGGCTCAAATTATCTTCAGTGCATTGATCTATTTAATAAACCTATTTGTGTAACACCAATCTCCTGCTGTCCTTTCACATAAACTCCTGTTGCAGATGTCTACCATCCCATATCTCATACACCAACATTAGCCCTGATACCCCTTCTCCCCAACTTTGACTCTGCATGGGTTTCCTTCTCATGTCAGAGTCAACTGGGCTCTGAGACTTGCACCAGTGGCCTCTACCTATGTGAATGCCTTGCTCATTGTGCTTCAGCTGTGACATCTGCACTAGTGGGAGAAGGTGTTCTGCATCTTGCACTAGCATGTGGGGCATCCTCTCTTTCCCCTGCAGTTTCAACACTGCTACTGAACTTTCCTCTCTACCCCACAAAATGGTGTCCTTTTTATACTGTGGGGGCTCCAATGCCCTGTGAGATACCTGGGGTCCCCTTCGCCTTATTGCATGGTTTTCCTCCTAAACCTGCCTGGATCAAATGCCTTAATTCCACTAATTAAGATTTGCTTTATTTTAGAAATGGAAATAGATTGCTGATTTGAGCATAGGCAGGCTTATGGAATAGAATAGTTTAAAGGGCAGAGGTGAGCGGTCTGGAGAAGACCTCCCTCAGCTTTTGAAGGGGAAAATCTTGGGTTAAGATTGATGAAAGGCATGTATTAAAAGGCAAGAAACTCAGGGAATATCTAACATGGAAATATGTAATGTAGACACAGCTAGAGAGTAACAGACTTTTCAGATGTGGAGGTTTTAAGGTTTTGGTGGAAGATAACAAGCAGACTTATCTTCAGTCTGTCTTTCTCTTCAATTCCAGCAGCACATATATGAATTGCCTCCTTTGATTAAAAAATACACAGATCTTTATTTCTAAGGAGTCTAGGGTACAAGAATAGTCAAGGTTTATAAAGGAAAGGGGATGATACCTTAGGTATTTCAAGTAGAATTTGTTATAAAACAAGAAATTAGAGTCTAAACTACAACATTTCAAAGGTCCAAGAAAATTATAGATCTGGAAGCAGATGTTGGAAATGGAAAATTTCCTGGTCCTTCCCTAGAATCCAGAGCACACCTGCCAAAGATAATGTAGGCTGCCTAACAATGTGGTCCTCAAACTTATCAGGGAATATTAAGGGTGGGTTGCTGATGCTATCAGCTGATGTGGCACCTCTTCAGGTGATCCTCCAGTCCTCCCCTCTGTGCATGTGTCTGCTTGCAAGTGTTGATGGATAGTGTTGAATCCTTCTTATTTCCAAATTTCATGGGGGTGACCATCCTTGGAGAAACTCTTCAGGAAACTCAAGAGTAAGAAGGCATTCCGGAAAAGTGCTTCCAGAAGTGATGGTCATGATGAAGAGTTGACAGCAGACAATCTTGCATGAGCACTATGACCCAGATCTCAAAATGTTAACTACTTAGAGAGTGACTCCAGAATACATCTGGTGTAATTCTTAGACATTTTTAGCAAAGATAACATGTTAGCAAAAACACATTAGCAAGAACACTTCAGTACATCATAGAATCGATGACAAAAATAAAATAAGGAAATTACATGAAATATACAATCATCAGTTGACAAACAAGGTTTCCTGATAAAAATTTTAAAAAACCGAACATAAATATGACATTATTTTTCTTCTTAATCAAAGTTTGTCCAACGTGCAAGAGCATCTTCAACATTGTTGAATGCAAAATTGCAGAACCTCCTCAGATATTCTAAATAAGAAGCTATATTTTATCATATTAACATGTAGTCTATGTAAGAAATGAGAAGCCACATTTTAGAGGACATTTAATTTAGACTGAGAAATGTTTTCCCCAGTGAATCTCTTTGATAACATCATATTAAAATCTACATGTTAAGGAACATACTTCTAAATAGTAAGAGCCATACATGACAAATAAACAGCTATGTCATACTTAAACCAGGAAACTTTGAAAGCATTTCCCCCCAGAGCAGAAGCAATACAAGGATGTCCACTCTCACCACTTTTATTCAACATTGTACTGAAGTTGTAGGAAGCCATCCATCAAGAGAAAGCATTAAAAAGTATCCAAACCAGCATGACGAAGTCACATTATCCCTGTTCACAGATGACATGACTGTAAACATAGAAAATTGTAAAAATTCCTTTAAGAAGCTTATAGACTTGATGAGTAACTTTAGTAAATTTTCAGGATATAAATTCAGTGTACAAAAATAGGTAACATTCCTATTAACTAAAAATACTCAAGCTGAGAAACAAATCAAGAGCTCAATCCCATTTACACTAGCTATAAACAAACAAACCTAAGAATACAACTAACTAAGGAAGTGAAAGACCGCTACACGACGAAATACAAAAAAATTGGTGAACAAAATTGTAGATGACATAAACAAAGGGAAAAAACATCTCATGTTCATGGATTGGAAAAATCAATATTGTTAAAATGGCCATACAGCCCAAAGCAATCTACAGGTTCATTATAATCCCAATCATAACACCAACTTCATTCCCCATAGAACCAGAAAAAATTATTAACATTTAGATGAAGAGTATAAGAAGCCTGAATAAACAAAGCAAATCTAAGCAAAAAGAGCAACTGCAAAGCTGTCTTGCTGCCTGACTTTAAGTTATATGATAAGCCTATCGTAATTAAGACAGCATGATACTGGTTAAAAAAAAAAAAAAAAAGGAAAAGAAAAAAAAAAAGCAGACATATTGACCAATGTAACAGAATAGTGAATCCAGAAATAAAACCACATTTCTACAATCAACTGATCTTTGACAAAGCCAACAAAACAAACAATTGGGAAAA
>NW_006952291.1:0-374 GCF_000164805.1 Carlito syrichta | reverse complement strand
TAGTGCCAAGTTCAGTACCTGATTGGATGTACATGTTCAATCTATTCTTATTGCATAAATGGCAGAATTCATTAAAAATGTGGTGCATTTTATCCTATTGATACTTTATCTGAAATGCCTGTCTTCCTCTCCTCCTTAAAATAATATCTTGATTCTCACTTTAATAAATCCCTCTTAGAAAAAAAAATAAAAATAAAAATAAAAATAAAAATAAATAAAATCTCCAGCTAACTCAAGGTTAATCTTGTACTCTTCTGTTCCAGTCTGATCCTGTCATTCTCACAACACAACACATGAATATTGACTTTATGATGTTTAACATACAAATGTTTTATGAAAAATTATAACATTTTAGTGATTAATATCAGGACTTT
>NW_006952290.1:0-381 GCF_000164805.1 Carlito syrichta | reverse complement strand
TCGCTCCGCTGAGGTATCTTCTTCCAAGCCTGAGTCACAGGACTGCTCTCAAGCTGCTGGAGGAAGCTGTACTCAAGGAAAAAGACCTGAGTGCTCTATTTATAAACTATGTATTCAAATGAGGATTGGAAAAACCCATTTTGATTGGATTATAAAGACTCATTTTGATTGGATGATAAAGACTGCAGTGTCATCCAATAGAGGAGTCCAGTTTTCAGCCAATCAAAATGAGTCTTACGCAAGCCTTCATTTGAATACATGGTCTATAAATAGGCTTCTCAAGTCACATGCCTTAGTAGTCTTCCCGGCCAAAGCGGAGAGGCTGCAAGGCTGTTGTGCCAGGCTCGCTATCCTAGCTGTTTCTCTCCGGAGTCTCCGTTG
>NW_006952289.1:0-1065 GCF_000164805.1 Carlito syrichta | reverse complement strand
TTCATATGGAAAAAAAAGAGCAGGAATAGCCAAAACAATCCTCAGCAAAAGGAACAAAGCAGGAGGTATCACACTTCCAGACTTTAAACTTTATTAAAAGGCTACAGTAACCATACAGCCTGGTATTGGTACAAGAATAGGCACATAGACCAATGGAATAGGACAGAGATTCGAGAAGCAAATACTCGGTCTCTCAACCAACTCATCTTTGACAAAGTTGCCAATAACAATCACTGGAGAAAGGAGAGCATATTTAGCAAAGGAAAACTGGCTGTCCATCTGCAGAAGAATGAAACCTATCACAAAAATGAACTCAACATGAAACAAAGACTTAAAGCTAAAACCTTAAAATGTAAGAATCCAAGAGGAAAACTTTGGAAATGCCCTTAGGCATGTCAGAGCAGGCAACAAATTCTTGACCAAGTACCCCAAAGTGAATGCCATAAAAGCAAAAATAGGCAAGTGGGGGCCTCATCAAACTGAAAAGCTTTTGCATAGAAAACAAAAACAAAAGCAAAAAAAATCAAGAGAGTAAAAAGACAACCCACAAAATGGGAAAAAATATTTGCAAATTATGCATCTGACAAAGACTTAACATCTAGGTTCTGTAAGAAACTTAAACAAAATAAAAGGGAAAAAAAAGCAACCCCATTTTAAGTGGGCAAAGGATATGAATAATCACTTCTAAAATGCAACATACAAGCAGTCAACAGACACATGAAAAAATGCTCAGCCTCACTAATTCTGGTAAGGATGGCTATCATTAATAAGTCAAAAACCAACAGATGTTGGCATGGGTTCAGAGAAAAGGGAATGCTTCTACACTGTTGGTGGGAGTACAAGCTAGTTCAACCTCTATGAAAAACAGTGTGGCGATTCCTAAAAGAACTACAAATTGGCCTTCCATACAATCCAGCATTCCCTCTCCTGGGAATATACCCTGAGGAATGTCAATCATTCTATAAAAAAGACACCTGCACATGCATGCTTATTGATGTACTACAACAGAAAAAAAAATGGAAACCAACCCTGCTGTCCATTGGAAAGTGGACTTGATAAAGAAAA
>NW_006952288.1:0-775 GCF_000164805.1 Carlito syrichta | reverse complement strand
CCTGGGAGTCCAAGAGGTGAATCCATGTGTCCCCAGTTGCACAGCATAAAGTATACAGTATCCTTATAGGCTACTTCCTGCAGGAACTGGGAGGCCCTCCTGGTGCTGACCTTTGATAAGCATTTGCCTGTATCAGCCCATATCATGCACATAGTGGGCCATCTGCACAGTGCCTCTGGTCACAGGATTACTAGTGTGGGTCACAGTGGGTCCATGGAGTGCCCCTGAACAGACGGTAGGCTTTTCTTAAAATGATTTCAGAGCAGAGAGCAGTTTGAATTATCAGAGTCTCATGCAAAGATCTTTAAACATATTTACTTTTTCTTCTTCAAAAGAGAACTATTTAATAGACAGAGTCAGGATTTTGGAGGTTTCTTATTTGGTCTATGTATGTGTGTGATATGTTTGTTTGCCTTATCTATTGGAAAAGCAAAGAGTTGACACCAAGATATCAATCCCATCAGATAATCCAGCAAAGGTTAATTTGTTAAAACTTGAAAAAATTGGGTATATTAACTTTCAGGATAATGAAAATACATTTTTTAAAGGCCAATTGTTTAATAGAATACTGTCCTCCAAACTTTTCCTCATTGTTTTGGTAGATGTTTTTTTCTTCAAAATACACAAAACATAATTGTTTTCAGATTGTCTGTACTTTATTATCTAAAAACCCAATTTTTTTGTTGTCTTTATTTTCTAACTGGCATAGCATGTCATATGTATATATGTGTGTATATGTGTACATATTTATACACACATGTACACATATACACTA
>NW_006952287.1:0-810 GCF_000164805.1 Carlito syrichta | reverse complement strand
TAGAAACGGGGAATCCATGATTCCCGTTACCTTTAAAATACTTACTAAACTTTTGGAAACTGCTATACCCTCGGTCCTTCTCAAAATAAAGGACAAACGTAATATTGAGAATTACAAAGTTCATCTTATGACCAGAGTTACATCCAAATATGGCAAGATGATCCGTTTTGTCCTAGAATCTGGCCTTAGTTGTTCCCAGGAATCTAACGGACTTGTCATGCCAGATATCCGGTTACAACTGTCAAGAGGACCAGAATGTTGCTGGAGTCTTGAATTGACTGATTCGTAATATCCACATGCTAAATAGCTCCAAAACATGAGGGGAGCTCGAAGCCCTGATTGTTAGTTTTTCCCGTAGCAATACGCCCTGAGAATTTTTTCAGATTGAGGACTCGTGTAATACAGATTCCTTAGCTATAGGCTGTGTAGTGTCCTGTATATGAGGACTCCCTTTCCCCAGATTACTGTTTTGAAACCCTGATTCTTGTTTAACCCTTAACAAAATGCCATATAGATTTTGTGATTGACAAACCGTGTAAAACAGATTCCTTATTTTTTCCTAGCAAGAGGCAGCAAAGTTTCCTGTAATGAGGACTATTACCCACATTTCTGCTTCGAATCTCTGAATCTTGTTTAGCCCTTAGCAAGGCACCCTGTAGTTTTTTGGGATTGAGAACACGTGTAACCCAGATTCCTTATTCTTTCTTAGCAAAAGGCCATATAATTACCTGTATATGAGGACTCCATTTCCCCAGATTCATGTATCAAAAACCCTGATTCGTGTTTAGCCCTTAGCAAGACGCACTGAAG
>NW_006952286.1:0-6743 GCF_000164805.1 Carlito syrichta | reverse complement strand
TTTTTATTATAAATTTCATTAGCAGTTAATTATTATATAATCTTTTTGTTGATTTTTTGCTGAACTCTTTTATCTGTACTTACATACAGTCTGTCACTTTTTTTATTTGTGTATTTTACAAAATTTTAAAAATACAGAAATTAGTCTTAACTCACAAGCCAGAAGAAAATAGGCTTCAAGTCAGAAATGTAGCTTGCTAACCCCTAGTCTAGCCAGTCCACAAAACAATAAATAAAACCTGTTATGCAGTGTTGCCAATCTCTGTGGTGTAAATACTTCCACCATGGTGGAAATCAAGCTATTAGAGGGATGTCACTAAATGTGGAATTGGGACGAGATATGCAGAAGTAGTCCAATGTAGAGTATTCCTTCTACAAGGATAAAATAACCATAAAAACCTCCAGAGCACATATAGCTAAATGATAGATAGACTATAGTTGTAATATAGTATAAGGATTCGAAATCAGTAAATTTATTAGTTTTTAAAAAATACTTTATATAATTACAAGTTTGTATAACTTAATTTCCAATAATGTCTGTGTTTATCAGCTAGTTCACAAAATTTCTGGAACTCTAATATTGACCCTCATGAATCAGTACAAGCTGACTGCAATATAACACTGCTGACCTACTATTTTAAACTCCATAACTACTGAACTGCTTGGCATTTTCTACACTGTGCCCTGGCATGCCTGTCTGATCTTCTGCACCAGATTAATCCTATCATTTCCCAAGTAGCATCTTCTGGTGGAAGTCTTCTGCCATTTTTCAAAGTTGAATTAAGTGCCCTATTCCCTATATTAATATGTAATTATAAACACATATAATGCTATCTAATTGTAATACTCAAATTATAGAAATGAATACTTATGTAAATACCCAATTTCCATATTTTAAGCCCTCAGTGCCACTGGAGCTCTCGTCTCCTTGTCCTGCAGCAGCTGAACTCAAGTGTCAGACTGTAAGCTTCTGCCACTCTGAGTCTGCCTCAGCCATCTCTGTCTATTTATGACCCAGTACAAAGCCTGGTGTACCATAGGGGCACAATATCCACTTCTTGAACTGAATTACTAGAATTGATGGTTAACTCTTGGTTGCCAGCTTGTAGAGCTTTGTGCAACCTTTTTATTGTAGAATTTGTGCCTTTAGCTGTGTCTCTTCTACAAGAGAACAGGAAGGGACAGTTGCCCATGCATATTAGTCAAAAGTCTGCATTGGAGTGAAGGTTAAAGACTAGTTCCTATAGTGCAGTTTTAGATTCCATATACTTTGTTTATAATATCTGTATCTTCCATCTCAGATAATTAAAGTCATTTAACTCAGAGACTAGACTATAAAGGAGGGTAAAAGCAGGAGAAAAAGTAAAAGGGAGACCTGCTGATTTTAAAATACACAGTTATCTGCTGCATCATGGGTTACCTGCACTGTCTCCAAGACATTCTCTTCCCTTCTCACTGCTCAGATTTTCAGGGTGGATCACTTTCCTTGTAGATGACCTGGTGTAGATGGAGGGAAGATAAATCTCCAGGTGAGATTTCTCAGTGCCCCACCTCTTCTCTCAATTGCTCTGTTTACCAGTTTTCTTACTGCTCTTGAGCAAGAGGCCTGGGATGTGCATGGAGAGTCAAGTCACCTCATAGTCAATGACCAAGACACCTGTCTCACCCTTGGTCTGAAAGTGCTGTGTGTGCTTGTCCACAGTGAAGTTCACCTGCTTGCCCATCCATTTGATGAGGACTGAGTGCCAATGCTGGTCATCCAAGAGGCTGCCCAGAGTGGCTGAGAGTGGGCTGGTGGTGAGACACACTTTGCTGTCATCTACGCAAAGGGGTAGAAGGTGGGTGGTATCTGTGTCTAAGGGCAGCTCTCTATTCTAAATGTAAAGAATGGTTGCCTGTCTACAGGCTCAGTCCACAGATTCCAGGACCAAATTATAGTTCAATTGCTATGCACACCTCCTTCCAGACATAAAATGGCATGTTTTCAAGATCTGAACAATTAAATAATAAAAGGAACTATGTCTTCATGGCTCCATGAATAAGATTGAAAATGGGGTTCATGTTTTTAGAATATATATTCTTTGAGTTTGAATGGCACTTAAGTGGGGAAAGTCAACATGAGCTGTGCTTGGGAGAAACAGTAGAGTTGGGACACATAAAGGGAAGACAGTGGTACATTAAGTTAGGTAAGTCTTAAGGCAAAGGCAAAGAAATAATCATGCTAGCAGTCAGTACTTATTGTACTTAACACTTAAGTAGGAATATTAAAACCTCCACGTTTAATCCTCTAAGGGAAAATTATTAACTACATTTGACAAAGAAGGAAACTAAGACTCCAGCAGGCTAAAGGTATATGCCTCATTTGCAGCCTGGTTTTGAATTCAGGTCTTCTTTGAATCCAGGTAAACTCTGATCCCAGCTACTCATCATGGCACGCGTCAGAGCATTGAGCATTCTACCTAAGTTGAGTTTGAAAGACTCCATTGAGAGTATGTGAGGATGTAAGAGATTCTGTTGGAAGGTTATGTTTTTCAATATGGCTATCCCTCTCTCCTGCCCCCTTCCAGTTTAATGAAAGTCCCTAGTTTTATCTTTCTATCAGTAAAAATACAATAAAAAATACAGAGTTTTGTTCCCTGTAGCATTTGCCTTAACTTTACTTAGCAAAATGAACAATTAACTACAACTAGTGATTACTTATATATGAATTTTCAATTTTGTAACATTTTGTGCATTAATTTCTTCAGTAGTTGAAAGGGATATGTCTCTCTCCTCTCTCCAAGGATGTGGTTTTCTAGCACAGCTCTAGCAGCCTGTTGAACAGTATCATTCAGGGGCAAGAGCTGCTGCTTCCCCTGCAGGCTGCTTACTCCCACCCTCATTGTGGCCCAAAGTCACTGTTCCCTTCACTGAATAACTCTTTGTTACTTCATATAGGGATGGGGGACAGGGCATTAAACTTATAATTAGAAAAGGTGGGCTGATGAACCAATAGCTGACTTTATTTCATTGCTTTATTCATCATGTGTTATACAACTTTGTCATTCTCACCATTTGTTGGATTGTACTAATGAATTAAAAGATATTTATCCTTCACTCTCCTTTTCTCCCTCCCTCCCTCTCTTCCTTCCTTCTTCCCATCATAAGGTATTATAATCTACCTGTGCTGGTCACAGTGACAGGTAATATATAAAGGAGATTAAAGGTATACTGAGTTTAACTGTATACTGCCTTCTCTGAAGGTGTTAGTGTGGAAGCATTCAACAAATAAAACCATAAACAGAATGCTTGTGGTACACAGCAGTTAGTGAAGGGAGCCATCAGAATGCAGGGTAGGGAGCTGTGGAGGCTTCCTTACAGAGTGGGGAAGGCTGAGATCTGGAACCAGAAGTGTGGTTACACAGCCAGGAGAAGCAAGGCCCAGGCTCCAAGGTGTAGGGAAGCATGGCTGAGGAAGTTCCAGAGGCAGAGGGCCAGGAGCTCATGGGTAGTTTATATATTATCTTTTAAGAAATGGGAACTATTGATGGATTAGTAGATCAGAAGATACTAATTTAGATTACATTTAAGAAAGACTGTCTTGGCAGCTGTATGGGGATTTGATTCGAAGTCAAAACTGGCAGTAAGGTTTATTGGTTCACTGCCAGTTGAGTCACTCAGTTGGGGTACAAAGAGCTCCGGCATACAGGGCACAGGAAAGATGGGATCTAAGCAGTGATAAGGCATTAACATAAGGTGACCTTTAGAGATGGACAGAATAGAGAACACCATTGCCACCACCCCACACATACAACTTTGATGTATAAAATAAAACTTGTTCAAGAGCTAATATTGGTTGGAGGACGTTGAGTATGCTTCATAGACTGTCAGTTCTAGATAATAAGGCAGATATAGTTAATATTGGAGTTTAAACTTTGAAATTGGTAATCAGCTCACACTTTTTTCTTAAAATAACACTCATTTAACAATTATTTATTCATAATAGTTTCAAAAGATTAAAGTTTTCAAAAATTAAAAGTCACTATGTCAAAATCAAAGAAAATACCAGGCAAGGAATCACAATCTTGTTATCTGTTTATTTGTTGTATGTGTTGTTCTCATGAGGTTTAATGATCTACCAAGTTCTTTAATAGAGCCAATAAAATTGAAATAAAACAAAATAAAATATTTATTATCATTACAATAGAATATTTCAATATTTGTCCACCCTAGGAGTCTTGCTTCAAGTGATACATTTAATTATGAATTGATCAAATTGGTTTTATTTTTTATTTAACTTTTTAGTAATAAATTCTCCTTTCATACTGCCCTCCATCTGCTCACCTTCTATGCCGCCACAGGTAATTAATCACTATTGTTAATGTCTTGCTTGTGCCTAAAGAAAATTTGAAGACACATGCAAGCCAGTAAAGATAGTTTTTCCCCCTCATTTAATTTTTACACTCTGTAAAATATAAGGAATATCTATCTTCTACTTTCTGGTTTCATTTAATCTACCCTGGAAATACATCTTTATGAAAATACAAAAAGCTGTCCTTTCTTTTTTACATTTGCACAGTATTCTGTAGCTATATATCAAATCTACCTATCATTAATTTAATCAGTTTTCTATTGATAGAAATTTAGATTTTTCTGTCTACTAAAGATATTTAAAATTGCTGAATATTTTATATGTGGATGTCATGTTGCTTGGACTTCAGCAGGTCTAGAGTATACATTCTTAGATGATAAATTGGTGGTCAAAAGTTTTCATGTTTGTAATTTTGACAAACACTAAAAAACTGTCCTTTGCAAAGGCTGTACCTATCTAAACACTTGCTAACAATTCCTGAAACTTTTACCACAAACTTGATAACAAAATATGGTCTAAGTTTATAAATTTGCCTGATAGGTTAAAAAGAATTTGAATAATTTTAATATGCATTTACTTTAATATGAGATTATTTTCATTTTTTTCCCTGTGAACTGTCTCCTCTTATCTTTTGTCTATTTTTTAATCAGTTTTCTAACCAATTCATATGTAGCCTGTTGTGTATAATATGAATGTTATCAATATCCTTTTTGGCATTTTTTTTTTGACATTGCTTTCCTGATTTTGTTTGATTTTTTAATTTATCATTCAGATATTTTTATGTTAAAAAATCTATGATTTTTTCCTTTCATGACTTCTTTATTTGTATTATAGTTTAAAAGTTTCTCCACACTCTGAGATCATTGAAGAGATCTCTCAAGACTTTTCTACTTCATTTTGTTTGGAGTTTATTCTGGGGTATGGTATAAAACACAATTCTACTTTTATTTTATATTTTGAGATGGTTACCAAATTATCTCAAGTACACTATTTTAAAATCCTGGAGTAATTTCATTTCAGGAAGTAGGGTGTATAACTTTCAACTGTAAAGAGAAACACTAGTATATTGGTGGGGTGATTTGTTACAATGATTACATCAAGGTTCTTTCAGCACATGGATTGGGATCTTTAAATCCTAAAACTTCCAGTAGTAATTAAGTTGGTTGCTGCCCATCGCACAGTCCTCGCATCCACTGCTACCACCACCACCGTCATCTCAATGGGCCAGACATCTGAACCAAAGCTGATTCAGCATTGGTAACCCTGTCTTTATTCTGCTCGAGGTGTAAAACCAGCCCTTCTTTTCTGGGATCTTAACCTTGGCTCAAAAAGTTTGCTACTCATTCCATCCAACAATTTTACTCTTCATAACTGTAAGACTTTAGAGGAATAAAAATGTATATCTTAAATAAATAGTGACTGCCTCTAATAAAACCATAAACTTAATTAACACACTTATTATTTTATGCAAAATAGCTCATGAAATTTTTATGAACGCTTAAAACAATTTGTTGACCTTTTCTCAAAAGTGAATTAACATTGCTCTTTGTTTATGTTATGACTGAGTAAGCTAGAAGAAGTCACACTAGCAAGCTAAGCCAAATTAATTAGAGTTCTATTAACGTGCAGGTCAAGAGCAGGCAAACACCAGGAAAAATAACTCTTGACAAATTGATGCAGTTTGTGACAAGCTTTTATAGGTAAAATTTTCAGTATTGGCTATGTAGCAACTTAGTGACCATAGCAACTATTTTTCTTTGTTTTTTGAGTTGGAGTCTCACTCTGTCACCCAGACTGGAGTGCAGTGGCCGCTCCCGGCCACTGCAGCCTCGACCTGCTGGGCTCTGGCGATCCTTCTGCCTCAGCCTTCCAAGTAGCCAGAATTATAGGCATGCGCTACCATGCCTGGCTGGTTTTTTTATTTATTGTAGAAATGAAGTCTCACTGCCCAGGTGGGTCTCGAACCCACGGGCTCAGGCAATCCACTCACCTCAGCCTCCCAAAGGCACGGGATGACAGGCTAAGCCACTGAGCCTAGCTGACCATAGCAACTATAAACTAACAACTTGGCAACCACAATGGAAGCTTTTGATTGTTAGGGAGCTTTGATTAATTTTATGTCCTAGGTATAGCCAGTGTCCAGAAAGTCCCTGGAGTTCTGCCATCAAAATATAGTTTAAGGTAGTTACATAGAGACAAGGAAGAAGAATTATTACACAATGGAGTTACCTTGGTTAGGTTACTTATGGAATATAAGAACAAAATATGAAAATATAACAATGGGATTTTGAAAAGCATAACATTTGATTTCAGTTAACAAAGCATACAATTACATGGAACTTATGGCTAAGGAGTTTTGTAACAGGCACCAGGAAACAGTCAGCACAACCTGG
>NW_006952285.1:0-744 GCF_000164805.1 Carlito syrichta | reverse complement strand
GGATCCAAAACTGTATGGAAATATGCAGATGTCCAGAAATTACCTAGGGTCGTTGAATCCATGAATCCTGGTCACCCTTAATAGTACGTAAAAAATATTTTGCAATCTCAAAACACCAGGACCCTATCAGAATAGATTGACAAACAGAAGTTTTAGGATTACAGGGTCCATCTTAAGGCGATAGTTATATACAAATATGGCGATAAAATTCTTTGGGTCCTGGAATCTACCTTTGTTGTCCCAAGGAACCCAATGGACTTGTAGATCCACATTCTCGGTTATAACGATCAAGAAGACCAGAAGGTTGCTGAGAATCTATAATGACTAAATTGTCATATCCAAGAAGCCTGCAGTCCTAAAGAATGTGTGGAAATTGAATACCAGATTCCAGATTAGCCCTTATAATGTGTCCACGTAGAATTCTTGGATTGGTGACCCCCGTAACCGAGATTCTGTTTGTTCTCAGTAAGACTCCCGAAAGTTACCTGGGGACCTGGAAGTACAAAGTCTTATATACCAATACTCATAAGCCCAAAAGATAAGAAGTGCCATGGAATTCACGAATGCTGAATCCCCTTTAAGAATACATCCTAAATATTTGGGAACACCTAATCCCAAGTTACGAATATCAATCTAAATACCAGCAGTAGTTTATGGATTAGGAGGTAAACCTGAAGTCAGAAATTACACGAAAAATAGCGACATGATTCCTTGGGTTGTGGAATCTGGACTTACAGCCTCCTG
>NW_006952284.1:0-552 GCF_000164805.1 Carlito syrichta | reverse complement strand
CTATGTCCCCAGAAAGCTTCTTAATCATGTTACCAATGTGGAAAAAGGAAAATCAGTTTGCATGTGACTAGCAAACTTCTGGGCAGTTGTTAATTTTTCCCTGGTTTTAGATAGTTCTCATACATTGAAGCCTACAGGAATTTTTTAATTGCTAATCAGGAATTAGGAGTCCCAGTCCCCACAATTTTCAGAACTAATTCCTGTATATGTACCACAAATCTGTCATTACCAATTCCCAGAAACCTGCTGCTTCTTTTCTTATTTGTAACAGTGAATCTGGCCATCTGCTCGGTTTTTATTACAGGGGATTGCAAGGCCAGATTCCACAACCGAAGGAATCATCTCGCCACTTTTTGTGTAATTTCTGACATCAGGTTTACCTCCTAACCCAGAAACTACTACTGGAATTTTAGATTGATATTCGTAACTTGGGATTAGGTGCTCCCAAATATTTAGGACATTTTCTTAAAGGGGATCCAGCAATCTTGGATTCCAGGGCCCCTCTTATCTTTTGGGCTTATGAGTATATGTATATAAGAGTTTGTACTTCCA
>NW_006952283.1:0-922 GCF_000164805.1 Carlito syrichta | reverse complement strand
AGTTCAGCTCATGAGTGATAACATATGGAATTCTCTTTTTTGTTTCTGTGATAACTCACTAAAAATGACCTACCTCATATCCATCAAACGTTCTGCAAAATCTTTGTATCTGTTCTTTTTTATGGCTGCATAATATTCCACTGTGTATATACCACATTTATTTTATCCATTCCAGCTTTGATGGGCAACATGGTTGGCACCACGTTTTTTGCAATTGTGATTAGATCTGCAAAAATCATACTTGTGCAGGTGTCTTTTTGGTAAAATGATTTGAGTTCCTCCTGGTATATTCTCTACAGGGAAATTACTGAGTCACATGGTAGGTCAATATCTTGTCCTCGTAGAAACTACCACACTGTTTTCCAAAGATGCTGATCTACTTTTCAGTCCACATGCAGTTTAGAAGCATTTATGTTTTCCCAAATCCTTCCCTGCATCTGTTATTTTTTGTTTTATTAATGATGGCCAGTCTTAGAGGGGGTTTGTGGTATTTCAAATTGGTCTCATTTGCATTTCTTTGATGATGAGTATTTTGCACACTTTTTAAAGAGAATGTTTGTCTGATTTTTCTGAGTGTTTGAGTTTCTTGTAGATCCTAGATATTAAGCCTTTTTACAGATAAATAGGTGGAGAATTGTTTTTCCCATTTGTTGACTGTATACCTGCTCTTCTGATGGTTTCTTTTGTTGTGCAGACGTATATTAATTTGATGAGATCCCACTTGTCGATCTTACTTCTTAAATCATGGGTATTTAGGGCTCTGAAGAGGAATTAGTTTCCGGATCCAGTTCCCCTAATGGTGTCTCCTGCATTTTCTAAGATTTTTATAATTTGGTGTTTTACGTTTAGGTCTTTGGTCCGATTTAGAGTTAATGTGTTTGGTTGATAAATAGAGGTCATATTTTAATCTGGTGCATGTTGT
>NW_006952282.1:0-7395 GCF_000164805.1 Carlito syrichta | reverse complement strand
AATATTCAGTTTGTATTTTACAAATCTTTACTATTTTGAGGGTCTAAGATTCTGCATATGTATTTGAGATCAAAATTCACTTCTTTCCTTTTCTTCTATGTAAGCAAACACGTTACTCAGTCTGTCATGTCTACCTCATCAGAGAAGAGAAGATCAGCATTGTGTTAGGCTGATCTCATTGTTTTTGTCAACATTGTATTTGTTGAAATGCCATTTGGTTCAAGAAAAAATGTTGACTGTGGAATATTCCAGGAGCTCCAGCTTCAGAATTTAGCAGCAAATTACTATTTTAGAATACAATTTGTCAAAAATGAGGAACTTTCTAGGCAGTGGTTCTAACCTTACGTAATGGAATCACCCTTAACAAAATGTTGATGCCTAGGTTCCATACCCCAAGGTTCTGAAGTAATCAGTATAGGATGTTACTTGAGCATCTGTGTTTATTAATGACCTTTCCCATCACCACCTCCCCAGGTGAATACAGTGTGCAATCAAAGTGAGAATCTTTTATTCTAGATAATCTTTACCTTCACACTTTTCTTTCTTCAAGTTTTGCCATCTTTTTTTCATTCCTTCAAGCAGATCCCTTTGTAAAATCTGTGTGTGTATGTTTCACTTTATCACTTGCAAGTGCTTTGGTCATAAAGAAGACTTTATACCCCTTCTGTAACAGAGCCTGATAGAAACCAACATACAGTTTATACAAAATTGATGATTTCTTATAGAATGTTGATTATATTGGGGCAGATTCTGTTTGTAAGATTTTTATGGTGTGTTAGTTTTGCTAGGGCTGCTATAACAAAATACCAAAAACTGGATGACTTAAGCAACAGAAATTTATTGTCCCATAGTTCTGCAAGCTAGAAGTCTGGCATTAAGTTATTGGCAGTGTTGGTTCCTTCTGAGGATAGTGAGAAAGAATCTGTTCCATAACTTTTTTCTAGATTCTGGTCGTTTTATGGCAATATTTGGTGTTCCTTGGCATATAGAAGCATCCCCCCAACCTTTGCCTTAATCTTTACTTGAAATTCTCTCTGTAGGTATTCACATGGGAATATAGGAAGTCAAATGATCCCTCTTTGCTGACAATATGATCCTATACCACGAAAATCCAACAGAATCTGTCAAAAACCTGCTTGCACTGATAAAGGACTTTGGCAAGGTCTCAGGATACAAAATAAACATGCAAAAGACAGTTGCATACTTATACACCAAAAACAAGCAGGTGGAGAACCAAATAAAAAGCACAATCCCATTCACAATAACCACAAAGAAATACCTCAACACCTTCCTAACCACAGAAGTGAAAGACCTTTACAATGAGAACTACAAAACACTGCTCAAAGAAACCAAGAAGACACAAACAAATGGAAAAATATTCCATACTCATGGATAAGAAAAATCAACATTGTTAACCTGTCCATCCTACCAAAAGCAATCTACAGATTCAATGTAATATCCATTAAATTACCAACATCATTCTTTTCAGACCTGAAAATAACAATACGGAAATTAATATGGAAACATAAATGAAAATGAATAGCCAAAACAATCCTTAGCAAAAGAAACAAAGCCGGAGGTATCACACTTCCAGACTTCAAACTTTACTATAAGGCTACAACAATCAAAACAGCCTAGTATTGGTATAAGAACAGGCATATAGACTGGTGGAACAGGATTGAGAATCTGGAAACAAAGCTTCAATTTCTCAACCAACTCATCTTTGACAAAGCCTCCAACAACAACCACTGGGGAAAGGAGAACCTATTCAGTAAATGGTGCCAGGAAAACTGTCTGATCACATGCAGAAGATTGAAACAAGACCCCTGCCTCGTATCACCACACACAAAATTACTAAATGAATCAAAGACCTAAATGTAAAACCTCAAACTATAAGAATCTTAGAACATGCAGGAGACACCCTTATGGAAATTGGAACTGGCAACCAATTCCTGATCAAAACCCCAAGTGCCCATACCATAAGAAATAAGATAGACAAGTGGGACCTCATCAAACTGACAAGCTTCTGTAAAACAAAAGAAACCATCAAGAGAGCAGGGAGACAACCCACAGAATGGGAAAAAATATTTGCCAACTGTATGTCTGGCAAAGGCCTAATATCTAGGATCCACAAGGAACTCAAACATGCCGAAATGAAAAAACAAACAGCCCATTCAAAAGTGGGCAAAAGACAGTAGACACTTCTCAATAGAAGATGTATGGGCAGCCAACAGACACATGAAAAAGTGCTCAGCCTCACTCATCATCAGAGAAATGCAAATCAAAACCACATTGAGATACCACGTAACCCTGGTAAGAATGGCCATCATTAACAAAGCAAACAACAACAGATGCTGGTGAGGATGCGGAGAAAAAGGAACACTTCTACACTTCTGGTGGGATTTCAAACTAGTGACCCTCTTTGGAAGTCAGTGTGGTGATTTCTGAGAGAACTAGACATTGACCTTCCTTATGACCCAGCAATCCCCCTACTGGGAATATACCGTGAGGAACTCAAGTCATTCTACCAAAAAGATACCTGCACAGGCATGTTTTTTGCAGCTCTATTCACAATAGCAAAAACATGGAACCAACCATGCTGCCCATTAAAGCTGGATTAGATTTTTTAAATGGGGAACATAATACACAAAGGAATATTTTGCAGCCATAAAGAAGGACATACATATGAACTTCGTAGCAACTTGGATGGATTTAGAGTAGATCATACTCAGTGATCTATCATAGAAACAAAGAACAATGTACCATATGTTCTCACTCATAGGCTGAAATGAACAATTATCATAATACTATAAGAAAGGGATTGGCAGTAATGGGAAACTGCCTGGGTAGGGATGGGATTGGCAGTTGAGGGAAACTGCCAGTGGAGGAAGGGGCACACCTCATCAACAAGTGTGCCTGCATAATGAACATTTGTATGCCTAGCCCTGAATTGTACCCCACATCTTTAAAATTAAGAAAAAAAAGAAATTCCCCCTATACATGTCTGTGTCCTTTTTATTCCTTTTTATAAGGACACCAGTCATATTGAATGAAGACTCACCCCGTAGCCTCATTTTAGTTTGATTATTTCTGTAAAAACACTACCTCCTAAAAAGGTCACGTTCTGAAGTGCTGGGATTAAGACTTCAACATGCAGGGCTCGGTGGCTCAGCCTGTAATCCTGTGCCTTGGGAGGCTGAGGCGAGTGGATTGCCTGAGCCTGCGGGTTCGAGACCCACCTGGGCAACTTGGCGAGACCTCATCTCTACAATAAATCAAAAAATTAGCTGGGCATGGTAGCGCACGCCTGTAGTTCCAGCTACTGGAAGGCTGAAGACTTCAATGTATAAATTTAGGAACAGTTAATTCAATTTACAATATATGGCATTAACTGAATACTTTACTATAGATAGGTTAAATTTTTACCTTTGTTGATAAAGTCAGCATGTGTAATAGCTAGCAGAGAATTCTCAATTGCCAAGTGAAAGCCTTTAGAGGTAAAAAGGAGATCTCCAAGACGTTCTCTGCTCCCTCACCACATTTTCTATCTCTTTTTTCTCATTTACACCATCTCAAGTTCACATATCTTTCCTGAGACATGTTTGACCTTTACAGGTTCATCAAGCTCAGGATGAGTGCACTCAACTACTTGAGTATCAACACATGTCCCTTGATATCACCATTCTCAACATTCCTCCTCCATTCTACTTAGCCTTTATGCCCCATAGCTAGTTGACATCCTTTGTTAAGGTTTCCATGTCTTTATCACAGCGTTGTCAGAACATCTAACACCTCAATTGCCCAGGCACAGTGACTACTATTGGGATGGAGTGACAGTAAGGACAGCAAAGAGGAGAGTGACTGCTGCTGAAAGTGACTGAGGCAACAGAGCTGAGATGAAGGTGGGTGATAGTGGCTGAGGCAGCTGCAGCTACAAGAACCACAGTCTTGCCTATGACTGAAAGGATGGAAGGCACAACAGGGATGGAGGGTGAACCCAGAAGCTGCTGTGAGCCTCCACAAATTGTTTTTTTTATTTTGAACATCACTATTTAAAGTGTTAATAATAGATTGTCCACTTAAAGAACCAGTGAACTCTTGGGTAAAATAGAGGCAAAGCATTGCTTAACCCAATCAAGAGCTCAGTCTGCCATTTGGAGATTCTCTGATCATTCGACTTTCCCTGGATTCTATTTCAAGGCACACAACTGAAAGTTCATAAAAATGTACTCTCCTTTGGGTTAGATCCCAAATTAGATGTATACTAACTTCCTCCCTCCCACTGGAGTTCCCGTATTTTTAGGAGGTGCTTTGCCAACCAGGTTTTAAAGTCAGATGGTTTCATATTTGTACACCATTAACTGATATTATCTTTTTATGCATGCTCAATCAGGTTCAGCTTTCTGGAAAAAACATGACTCTGCCCATGGGTGAGCACAAAAGGGACAAGGGATGAACAGGGGAATTTCAGAGAGAAACTAGTCTTTGCTCCATCCTCTCATAAACCAAAGCAAACTTCATATCGTGAAAGGCAATTCTTCAGTCCCACCTCAATTTTCATAAAGACCAGAATCTCACATTAGAATTTGCAAACCCTAAAAGAGGCAGCAGGGTTGCCTCCAGTCAGAGGACGCATCACATTTCCAGGCAGAAAGAGAAAATTAGTGGGAGGAAATGCTGCATTTTCTGAAACATATGTCAGGCTCCACCCCAAGATGACAGTGAAACTTGGTGAAATTTCTTGAATAAGTGGAAGTGAATCAGGACTGACACCTGCCAATACAGATTGCCACAGCTATACCACTGTAAAAAGATCGTAGATCTTACTGGTGGGG
Organism: Carlito syrichta; assembly: GCF_000164805.1. Taxonomy (NCBI): domain Eukaryota; kingdom Metazoa; phylum Chordata; class Mammalia; order Primates; family Tarsiidae; genus Carlito; species Carlito syrichta. The sequence goes on along the minus strand of NW_006952282.1, from coordinate 2,560 downwards.
AACGAGCTCCTTAGTTTCTCCTGTAACTGCTTGGAGCCCCACCCCTTTCCTGACCCAGACTTCTCCAACATAAAGCATGAACACAGCAGTAGATTCAGTCAGCACCTCAGGCTGTGCCCTGAACCAGGCTCCAATAGTTCTAATATCACCCCACTATTGCAATGGATTATTAGGCAGTTAATCTTATGTGTTTGGAAGCTAATGCCTACCTAGAACTTTTATTAATATTGTTTTGAATATGTGTATTTCAGCGAGTTAAGTCATATACAACTCATAGACTTGTGCCAGCTTATAGTGAATGTTCAATAAATATCAGTGGCTATTGTTATTAAATCTGATGACATTCCTCATTTCAGACCAAGCCTGTTGTTTAAGGGTATTGACAGAGGGAACTGCCAAACCCTTACCTCTCAGTCCTCCAGTGTGAATTTCACTAGCCTCACATTTAATTTTAATCTCCTTATGAGATCAATTTTCATCATTTAGTCACCATACCATTTCCTGGAAAATCTGACCTCAGATTATATTGAGATTGGTGTTTTTGTTGTTTTGTTCTTTCTAATTTTAAGTAGTAAGTCCTTGAGCAAATCATTGAAACTTTCTCTTATTTCTCTGAGTGCATTGGCTTTTTTGTCTATAAAACTGCAAATCAGACTTCCTGAAAGAAAATGATTATGAGAAGTGCCTAAGGACCCCTGCTCTGGCAAGGCCTTCCTATAAAAGGGGTTGTTCTGGCTCTAGTACAGGTTCAGCTGTTACTAGGAACTAATGTGTCCTTCACACAGGTAACCAAGGTAGTGGTAGCTTCTATGAGTACTCATCTCCAATAATTTTTTTAACATCTGACATCTTTCACAGAGTCACAAATGGGACTTACTGGAGGTAAAGACCCTGTAAGTGCAAAATCGCTCTCTTCATTCAAAATCCTTCCTCCTTGCATTGCAGGGTGGGAAAGCCACAGGGTATTCTTATATCTTGAGCAGTCTCTCTCATTGTAGTTGGACTCTAAGAGTTTTCTGTGTCAGTTCTTCCTTGCTATGTCTTAGCTACCTTCCCTATTTGTATTGTCAAAGCTCTTACTTATGGGGAACAACAAAATTGGGACTTAAATTCAGGACAAATTCCTTTGCTGAGAGGTTATAGTTTTGGTGCCAGGTTTGTGTAGTGTAGTTGCACTGTGGGTTGTTAGACTTTGCCGCAGAAAATAATTTCAGAGTGAGCCCAAAGCATAGTTTAAGAAATAATGTATTAGAAATAAAAATCCATATTCAAGGGAGAACATGGGTGCCTTAAGTGAGAGAACCTTGACATGTTGTGAACTGGGTGCCTGTATATATTTTTAGTGATGATTAGAAATGATGATTTCTTAAACTAAAATTTGTGTGTTGTATTATATTACACCACCTATGTCTGTGCCACCAGTAAGTCCCATTTGTGACTCAGTAAAAGATGTTAAATGTGACAAGTTCCTCATCTTTTTACCACTTTTGAGCTTACTTGCATTGTGAAAACCTCGAGATAATGATAAAAGTTACTGTTTTACTGATTAATTAAATTTTTTCCTGAAAACATCATCCCCTAGTGCTTCTGGTGCCTGGTCAGTGCAGATAGTGTTCTAGAGAGTTATGTTCTAATAATATTCTAATAACACAACACCTAGCTGGATGTCTGGGAAACTGTTTTTTTATCTAAGCTGTGTCTTCTTGTAAGAAACTCATCTATCTACCTCTAAGCAATGCTAGTACCCTGCCTTCAGGTTCTCAAAGTGAAAAAGCTTGGACTATTTACTTTCCTTTTTTTCTACTGTGTCTTATTTGTTTAAATTGCCCCCAGTGTGACTCAGGGCTCTGAGTTGACTTATTGAGAATCTAGGTCACATGATCATATTAACAACAAAGAGTTTTCACCACATGTCCACAGTGCCTTGTTAGAGGACTAAAGTTATTTGTTGTTATTTCTACTTCAACTTAACCATCTTTATTCACCTTTTTTAAAGCTAGCATGTGTCTTTGGGTTTGGTATGTAAAACATTTTTTATTCTTACATTCTGGAATACTTTATCTTAATTAGACAGGTATAACCTTTAATAACTACAGGAATGATTTATTCTGAAACAGTGCATTACATCTTAGAAGAATAGGAAAAAATGTCTATATCTCAAAAGTTTCTGTGGCAACTTACCCTGGCTCCCCCTCTTACTCACTTCTACCTTCCCTTTCTCCATTTGGATATGATTAGCAGATCCCATATCACTTTACCTTCTGGTGTTTTAAGTTTTATTTTAAAATCAAGCATTAAAAAGATTATTTATAGTTGTAGAAACACTTTTTACAGCATTTGTAGAATCAGATAATCTAAAATTGCAGTATGAACAGCCTTCTTAATCATTTTCAATAACAATTGTCTATAATTTTAGGTAGAGATAAGGTACATGAGAACTTGAACAACAATGTGTACATTAAATACTTCATGTCTAGCTAAAGAAAGGGACAGACCCAGTAAAGATACTATTTATTTTTCCCATGCACACACACATAAAAGCTTGCACTGCTTCAATTTG
>NW_006952281.1:0-3835 GCF_000164805.1 Carlito syrichta | reverse complement strand
ACGTGCAGACCTTTACAATGAAAACTACAAAATACTGCTCAAAGAAATCAAAGATGATTTCCACAAACAAGTGGAAAAATATCCCATGCTCATGGATTGGAAGAATCAACATTGTGAAGATATCCATCTTATCTAAGGGAATCTACAGATTTAATGCAATACCCATCAAATTACCACCAACATTCTTCTCAGACCTAGAAAAAACAACAAAGGAATTCATATGGAAACACAAACGACCAAGAATAGCTAGAACAATCCCCAGCAAAAAAACAAAGCAGGAGATATCACATTGCCAGACTTCAGGCATTACTATAAAGCTACAATAATCAAAACAGCTTGGTATTGGTACAGGAACTGGCATATAGACCAATGGAATTGAATTGAGATTCCAGAAGTAAAACCCCAATTTCTCAACCAACTCATCTTCGACAAAGACTTCACCACCCACCACTGGAGAGAGGAGAACCTATTCAGTAAATGGTGCTGGGAAAACTGGCTGACCACATGCAGAAGGCTCAAACAAGACCTCTAATCTATCCCCATACACAAAAATTAACTCTAAATGGATCAGAGACCTAAATGTAAAACCTCGAACCATAAGAACCTTAAAAAATGCAGGACGCACCCTTATGGAAATTGGAACTGGCATCCAATTCCTGAGAAAAACCCGAAACACAGGGGCCATAAGAGATAAGATAGACAAGTGGGCCTCATTAAACTGACAAGCTTCTGCAAAGCCAAAGAAACCATCAAGAGAGCAGGGAGACAGCCCACAGCCTGGGAAAAAAAATATTTGCCAGCCCCATGTCTGACAAAGGCCTAACCATCTTGGTTCTACAAGTAACTCAAACATGCTGAAAAGAAAAAAACAAACAACCACATTACAAAGTGGGCAAAAGATATGAACAGACACTTCTCAAAAGAAGACATACGAGCGGCAAACAGACACATGAAGAAATGTTCAACCTCACTAATCATCAAGGAGATGCAAATTAAAACTACACTGAGATACCACCTAACTCCAGTCAGAATGGCCAAGATCAATAACTCAAAAATAACAGATGCTGGAGGGGATGTGGTGAAAAGCGAACACTACTACACTGCTGGTGGGAGTGTAAACTAGTGCAGCCTCTGTGGAAATCAGTGTGGCAATTCCTAAGAGCTCTAAAAATCGACCTTCCATATGACCCTGCAATCCCCCTACTGGGAATATACCCTGAAAAACTCAAATCACTCTATGAAAAAGATACCTGCACACGTATGTTTATTGCAGCATTGTTCATAATAGCAAGATCATGGAACCAACCATGCTGTCCATCAAAAGAGAACAGGATTAGAAAAATGTGGTACATATACACAATGGAATATTATGCAGCTATAAAAAGGAACAAAATCATGAATTTCGCAGCAACCTAGTGGAACTGGAATTTACAATACTGAGTGATCTCTCACAGAAACAAAGATCTGAGTATCACTTGTTCTCAATCATAAGCGGTCCTTGAACAACTATCGTAATACTATAAGAAAGATTGACAGTGGCAGGAAACTATGGAGGGAGGCAGGGATGGGAAGGGAGGTGGGATTAACGGTAGTCGATATCTGTCTGGGAACAGGGGGGCACACCTCATCAACAAGGGCACCTGCACAATGCATATTTGTATATCTAACCCTTAAATGTACCCCACAGTTTTAAAATAAAAAATTTGTTTAAAAAAAAAAGTATAGCCTACAAATCGAGAAGAACTTCTTCCATGTGATAAAGAATATCTACAAAAATCTTACTAATTAACATCATGTTGAAGAGTGGGAGTAGAAGCTTTCCCACTAAGAAAAGATTCGAGGAAAAGATGTTTCCTCTCACTACTACTTTCAATGTTGTACTACAAGTCCCATATACTGCAATAAGGCAAGAAAAGGAAAAAAGTTATATAGATTGAGAAGAAATAAAACTGTCTTCGCAGATGACATAATAATCTATAGTGAAAAATCTAAAAAAACCAACAACAAACTCCTTGAACCAACACCAGATTATACTGAGATTGTAGTATAAAATGTTAACATACAAAACTCAATCACTTCCCTATATCAGAAATAAATCTGTGAAACTTGAAATTAAAAACACAATCCCATGTGCATCAGATGCCCCAAAATAAAATACATAGGTTTAAATATAACAAAATATATGTAAGATGTATATGAGAAAAACTATAAAACTCAGAAAAGAGTAATCAATGAAGAGCTAAGTAAATGGAGAGATAGTCTATGCTCATGAATAGGAAGATTCTATATTGTCTAGAGGTCAGTTCTTCAGAACTTTATCTGTAGATTCAATGTACCCCTAATCAAATCTCAGCAAGTAATCCTGTGGATATCAAAAAACTGATTCTAAACTTTAGATAAAGAGGAAAAGTCCCAGAATAGCCAACACAATAAAGAAAGGAAATGACAAAGTTGGATGATTAACACTAACTGATTTCAAGTCTTACTTTAAAGCTACAATAATCAAGAAAGCATTGCATGTGGAACAACTGAAACTCCCATGAAAAGTTGGTTTGAATACAAAATAGAATGTTCATTTAAGGAGACATGTTGACATTTGCTTACAAAACTAAGCATATTGGATTGTCAGAAAGTCAAAAATGGCATCCTTGTGATTTTGGTGAATAATAAACTGGATGCATATATGACTAAGACTCTCTGAGACACTGACATTGTTAGCTTCTTGGCAGAGGGATCTGAAAGATGTCTTTGCAACACCTTCCCAAGTTGTTAGAAATCTCCAAAAAAGAGGAGAGACCGGGTCTGCTCAGAGTGGGGGGCTCTAACAGTTGCTAGACTGATTCTAAGGTGTAAGCACAATATATTTTGGTATTTGTGGGGTCTGTAAAGAAGAAAACAGCCATGGGTAAAATAAAATAGATTATAACTAATTTGTTTTGACCCTTATAAACCTTGTATAGAAAATTCCGTGATCTGATTAAATGTCCTTTTCTTCTTCCTATATAAGCAAGATCTTAACTACTGACTTCACTGACGACATTTCTCTGGAGACTATGTGTCCTGGAAGGGCCATTCCCAGCTTTTGCTTGATTCAACTCTACAGACTGAATTCTGACAGTTTCATTCTTTCAGGGTGACAAAACCTGGATAAGATTAGGGTATTCTGTTAACAAGAAGTGAAACCAAGCTGGGAAGGCAACTCACAAAATGCTTCTCAGACCCTTCAACTTTTCCATGTTAAAAAAAGAAAGATTGCTGTGGAGGTGGATAACGACAGACTGTAGGACAGTGGAAGAGAAGACTAGCTGGACAGTGGCTGTGAATGAGGCGAGCTGGATGAGGCTGTGGATGTGGCTAGCTGGATGATGCTGTGAATAGCAGTCAGAGGGGACGTAGAACAAGATACACAGAGTTACTAAAGTCTCATGAAGAAGCAGTGGACAGATCTTCAGTGCAGCAGTATATGAAGATGGAATATATAAAGGGGAGAAATATAGGCCCACGCAGGGTCATGTAGAAATTAGGTATGTCATGAGGAAAAAAATTCAGATGAATGCAAATCCTCAAAAGCTGATGAGAACCCAAATCTTTCCTCTAAGAGGACATTGTGACTTGGAGTAGAGGCAGCCACAACCATACTGGCGCATAGCTGGTAGAGTTCAGCTGTCCTGACACCTTGGAGCAAATGGCAGAATCCTCAGGCTAGGATATTGAGGTGGAACAGGAACCCAACTTAGAGGCTTGTGGGTTCCCTTAAGCATGGATATAAAGGTCAGTCTTGAGTGCCTTCAAGGGAAATTGCAGGCATCTAGCTAGCACCGAGAATTTGAGAAGT
>NW_006952280.1:0-889 GCF_000164805.1 Carlito syrichta | reverse complement strand
CACTGGGGAGAGGAGAACCTATTCAGTAAATGGTGCTGGGAAAACTGGCTGGCCACATGCAGAAGATTGAAACAGGACCCCTATCTATTCCCATACACAAAATTTAACTCTAAATGGATTGGGGACCTAAATGTAAAACCTCAAGCCATAAGAACCTTAGAAAATGAGGAACATACCCTCATGGAAATTGGAACTGGCATCCTATTCCTGAACAAAATCCGAAACCCACAGGCCTTAAGAGATAAGATAAGATAAGCCGGGCTTGGTGGCTCAGTCTGTAATCCTGCACTTTTGGGCAGCTGAGATGAGTGGATTGCCTGAGCCCACGAGCTTGAGACCCTCCTGGGCAGTGAGACATCATCTCTACAATAAATCAAAAAACCAACCGGGCATGGTAGCACATGCCTGTAATTCCAGCTACTTGGAAGGCTGAGGTGGAAGGATTGCCAGAGCCCAGCAGGTCGAGGCTGCGGTGGCTGAGAGCAGCCACTGCACTCCAGTCTGGGTGACAGAGTGAGACTCCAACTCAAAAAGAGAGAGAGAGAGAGAGAGAGAGATATATATATAAGATAGACAATTGGGACCTCATTAAACTGACAAGCTTCTGCAAAGCCAAAGAAACCATCAAGAGAGCAGGGAGACAGCCTACAGACTGGGAAAAAGTATTTACCAACTCCAGGTCTGACAAAGGCTTAACATCTTGGATCTACAAGGAACTCAAACGTGCTGAAAAGAAAAAAACAAACAACCCCATTATCAAATGGGCAAAAGATATGAACAGACACTTCTCAAAGGAAGACGTCCAAGTAGCCAACAGACACATGAAAAAATGTTCAACCTCACTAATCATCAGGGAGATGGAAATCAAAACCACACAGACATATCACCT
>NW_006952279.1:0-769 GCF_000164805.1 Carlito syrichta | reverse complement strand
CTTTCCTCGGCCTCCCAAAGTGCTGGGATTACAGACTGAGCCACCGAACCCAACCATATATCAGAATTTTGACATCTGATTGAATGTTGTTTCTGTCAAAGGAATCGAGTTTTACTTGGGAAGTTACTTATTTTAAAAATACTGCCTCCATTTAAGTAATTTTTCAAACACCTCTCCTTAGAAATAATAAGGAAGGTAATAAAGTGTAAGAAAATCAGTTATATTATCTAATTAGTATTATTTTCAGCATCTAAAAGCATATTGTCTTTTGTTATGTTCTTTTTTCTGCCACTCTTGGTTCTGAGTAACAGTTAGCCTTCCCAAAAATCAAAATAGCCCCTGTAAGATGAAAAGTGGTAACTGTTGAAGATAGTAAAAAGAATAATCCACAGAAAATTCCCAGAGAGACTCTTAGAAAGTGAACCTGATAAATTCTTAATGTCTTTAATATTCTAAATAAGGGAAACTGTGATTCCCCAGTCTTCAGTATGGTTTAGAAATTTGACAAATATCCCTTGAAGTGATAGTCACTTTGTTCAGTGTCATTTGATATTGGACTTGGCTCTTTCTGAATTAGAATTATTAAACTAGGATTGCTAATACTTGTAGAAAAACAATCCCAAGAAAAGAACCTACTTCTCTTGAGATGTGATATTAATTTTGTTTTGTTTTTAATAGTCATTTTTTACTGTTCTGGCAGATAATCATTTTGATTCAAAGCACCACAGCCTTCCTCTAGGTTAGGAATGAAGGAATTTGGGGCTGACTA
>NW_006952278.1:0-726 GCF_000164805.1 Carlito syrichta | reverse complement strand
AAACAGTGTGGCAAATCCTAAAAGTTCTAAAAAATCAACCTTCCACATGACCCCACAATCCCCCTACTAGGAATATACCTGGAAGAACTCAAATCACTCTATAAAAAAGATACCTACACATGGATGTTTATCGCAACACTGTTCACAATAGCAAGAACATGGAACCAACTATGCTGCCCATCAAAAGAGAACTGGATTAAAAAAATGTGTTACATATACACAATGGAATACTATGCAGCCATAAAAAAGAACAAAATCATGAACTTCGCAGCAACCTGGAAGGACTTAGAGTCTATAATACTGAGCGATCTTTCACAGAAACAAAGAACTGAGTATCACACGTTCTCACTTATGAGTGGATCTTGAACAACTATCGTAATGCTATAAGAAAAGGATTGACAGTAGCAGAAAACAGTGGGGACATGGGGCAGTGCATCTGGGGTTATATGTCATTCTAGGCACTGGGAATAGAGCTGTGAGATCGTGGAAATTATATTCTAGTAAGGAATGAAAGACAATAAACAATCCAAACTATATCAGACTCTGGTAAAGACTGTAAAGAGAATAAAAACAGGACAAGGGATACAGCATAACTGGGTGGCTACTTAGAATGATTGGTCAGAGAAGATTCCTTTGAGGAGATGACAACTAAGCTGAGAAATGAATGACAAGCCAGAGGCAAACAAAGATCAGGGTAAAAGAACCCCAGGAAGCCGGGCTCAGTGG
>NW_006952277.1:0-701 GCF_000164805.1 Carlito syrichta | reverse complement strand
GCCATTATTTATATGTATCAGCTCAAAGTTATAATTTTTACAGATGCTGAACTCTCTAGTCATTTCTACTATCTAATCTGAAAAATTTTGTTATTTTTTAGAAGTAGATGATAGTATTTATAGTGCCATTCACTTGTAGAGTTTTTATAATTTTTAATGAAGTACTGTCACAAAAATTAACTCACCTGTGTCTCATAACCACTGGTCCATTTAACGAGTGATCCCATCCATGAAACTGCAGTGTTTTAGTTAACTTCTGGAATTTTTTTTTTTTTTTTGGTGTACATGGACAGAAAAGGCCAGGAGTCTCTATTTAATGACCTTTACTTGTAAATTTTGTATTTTTCAATTAGGTAAGTGGCTGAAACTATTCCTCTCATCTGTAGGGTAAGGTACTACTATTATTTTTAAAGTTCCTTTTCTCTTTTTTTTTGTTTTGAGTTAGAGTTTCACTCTGTTGCCCAGATTGTAGTGCAGATTTACCCAGTGCTCACAGCCACTGGAGCCTCTATCTGCTAGGCTCAGGAGATCTTCTGCCTCAGCCTTCCAAGTAGCTGAACCTACAGGCATGTACCATGATACTCGGCTAAATTTTTGGTTTATTGTGAGTCACCATACCCAGCAGTTTCTATTCTTCAAATCATCTAGGTGGGTGCAGTGGCTCACTCCTGTAATCTCAGCACTTTGGGAAGCAAAGATGG
>NW_006952276.1:0-714 GCF_000164805.1 Carlito syrichta | reverse complement strand
AAAAACAATCAGGTACCCCAGGAATCAAATGGCATATTGGTACAGGTTCCATAGATTCAGGTTACCTCAAACTACAGAAATTTCTTGTGGTCGGGCTGGTGGGAATTGGGACATTGGGTTTAGGAGATTCCACATTTTGAAGAGGTCTTGTTAAGGGGAACCAGGAATCTTGGATTCCAGTTCCCCAATAACCTTATGGGAGTCCTTCTCTTGATATCCAAAGAACTGAAATTCTAGGTCAACAGGAAATATCTCAGCGCCTTGCTGAGAATGATGCAGGAATCTAGGTAATGGGAGTCATCATATACAGGAAACTATACGGCCTCCAGCGAAGGAAGAATAAGGAATCTGTGTTACACGTGTCCCCAGTCCAAATAAATTCTTAGGACGTCTTGCTACTGGACAAACAAGAATCAGGGCTTTGAGCTCCCCTCATGTTTTGGAGCTATTTAGCATGTGGATATTAGGAATCAGTCAGTTCAGGACTCCAGCAACATGCCTGTCCTCTTGATAGATCTAAACCTGTATCTGGCACTACAAGTCCGTTATGTTCCTCGGGACAACTAAAGACAGATTCCAGCACAAAAGGGATCATCTCGCCATATTTGGAAGTAACTCTTTGTCTCAAGATGAACCTTGTAATTCTCAAACTTCCACTTGTACTTTTATTTTGATAGGGGTCGAGGGTTTTGCAGTTGCCAAATGTTTAATAAG
>NW_006952275.1:0-1069 GCF_000164805.1 Carlito syrichta | reverse complement strand
ACAGATATTATTCCCATCAGGTTTGCTCATCCCTAGGCCTGCACTCTTGACTCCTCCATGAGTTCCCTCTCTCTCTCACAATGGGGTAGATTTACAGAATACCCATAATGTGTTAGCATCCTATCCAGTCCTCAAAGATAATTTATGATGTATGTAAACAATAGCCTTGATTTATATAGCCTTGATAAAATATTAATATTTTAAAATATTTACAATATTTAATTAATATTGATAAAATATTAGGCTCAAAGATGATAAATAACTTGTCCAGTTTACACATGTAGTAATTAGTATAGCCACTACTAACATCTACTTATATCCATCCAGTATTTTTATAATTATTTTTAGATTATAAAATACATCAGTTTTAGAACCTGAAGAAAAATGAAAAACAGCATAAGAAAGAAAAGAACAAAATAAAAATCCTACGATCCATTAATCTCTCTTTTTAATATTTTAGTATATTTTGAGTGTTTTATTTATATAAAATTTTAAAATATTATTTAAAACCCATATTCTCACCTTTTTGACACATAGCCTCCAAAATGAGAAGAGTTCTTTTCATTCATGATCATGTTTGTTTTTAAAGACATGAATCAAGAAAGAGAGAGAAAGACAAGAGAGATGAGAGAGAGAGAGAGAGAGAGAGAGAATGAGGGAAACAGCTAATGGATTAAAGAACAGTGCTGGTCCAATGCAGGGGAGAGTTTCAGATTTTCCTTCCTCAGCTGACATGGACATTCTAGGAGTGTTTTGTTTAATGATAATTATTCATCTGTTTTGTGTGTTCATTTCCTAATCAGTGACTTTACAATTCAGAGATTCAGGCTAAGAGTAGAGGAGTCCTACACCACAGCCAGTTGCTGAGGATGGTACTTGAAGCCCCACATAGAGTGCTACTGTTCATTTCAGTGACATTCTTTGATCACTCTGATTTACATTACTTACTCACTCTGACTTGGGCAGTGTCAGGTCTATGGTGGTTCCTCTTGACCTATTTTTAAATGGTAGAACATTAATTTTGTCCAGAACTACTAAAGGTAAGTATTGTTTTAATTCATATGGGGCT
>NW_006952274.1:0-8323 GCF_000164805.1 Carlito syrichta | reverse complement strand
TTTTCTCAGGAATTGGATGCCAGTTCCAATTTCCATAAGGGTGCGTCTGCATTTTCTAAGATCTTATGGTTCGAGGTTTTACATTTAGGTCTCTGATCCATTTAGAGTTAATTTTTGTGTATGGGGATAGATTAGAGGTCTTGTTTGAGCCTTCTGCATGTGGTCAGCCAGTTTTCCCAGCACCATTTACTGAATAGGTTCTCCTCTCTCCAGTGGTGGGTGGTGAAGTCTTTGTCTAAGATGAGTTGGTTGAGAAATTGGGGTTTTACTTCTGGAATCTCAGTTCAATTCCATTGGTCTATATGCCAGTTCCTGTACCAATACCAAGCTGTTTTGATTATTGTAGCTTTATAGTAATGTCTGAAGTCTGGCAATGTGATATCTCCTGCTTTGTTTTTTTGCTGAGGATTGTTCTAGCTATTCTTGGTCGTTTGTGTTTCCATATGAATTCCTGTGTTGTTTTTTCTAGGTCTGAGAAGAATGTTGGTGGTAATTTGATGGGTATTGCATTAAATCTGTAGATTCCCTTAGATAAGATGGATATCTTCACAATGTTGATTCTTCCAATCCATGAGCATGGGATATTTTTCCACTTGTTTGTGGAAATCATCTTTGATTTCTTTGAGCAGTATTTTGTAGTTTTCATTGTAAAGGTCTTTCACGTTTCTAGTTAGGAAGATGCCAAGGTATAATTTTTTTGTGTCTATTGTGAATGAAATTGTGCTTTTTATTTGGGTTTCTGTTTGTTTATTATTGATGTAAAGAAATGCGATAGTCTTATGCACATTTATTTTATACCCTGAAAATTTGCCAAAGTCCTTTATCAGTGCAAGGAGGTTTTTGACAGATTGTCTTGGATTTTCAAAGTACACAATCATGTCATCTGCAAAGAGAGATAACTTGACTTCCTCTCTTCCTATTTGGATACCCCTGATGGCCTTCTTTTCTCTGATTGCTCTAGCCAGGACTTCCAATACTATAGTGAACAGGAGGGGTGAGAGTGGGCATCCTTGTCTTGTTCCAGTTTTCAGGGAAAATGGTTCCAATTTTTGTCTGTTTAGGGGTATGCTGGCTGTGGGTTTCTCGTAGATGGCTTTTACTATTTGAGTTATGTTCCACGTATGCCTAGATGTTCAAGGGTTTTTATCAAGAAGGGGTGCTGAATTTTATCAAAAGCTTTTTCTGCATCTAATGATATAATCATGTGGTTTTTGTTTTGACATCTGTTGATGTATTTAATTACATTTATGGTTTACTAATGTTGAACCAGCCTTGCGTCCCAAGGATGAAGCCTACTTGGTCATGATGGATGATTTTTGAGATGTGTTGTTAAATCTGGTTAGCCAGGATCTTGTTGAGAATTTTAGCATCTATGTTCATCAAAGATATTGGCCTGTAGTTCTCTTTCTTTGTTGGGTCTTTACCTGGTTTGGGTATCAATGTAATGTTAGCTCCATAAAATGATATGGGGAGAGTTCCATCTTTTTCAATGCCAGGAATACTTTCAGTAGGATTGGTATCAGCTCCTCCTCAAATGTCTTATAGAATTCTGCTGGAAAGCCATCTGGTCCAGGACTTTTTTTTTGTAGGTAGTTTTCTTATTACATAGTCAACTTTCTTGATTGCTATTGGTCTATTTAGGGTCTCCATTTCTTGTTGTTTCAACCTAGGCCGATTGTGTGATATCAAAAGTCTTCCATTTCCTTAAGATTTTCAAGTTTGTTTCCATACAAGTGTACATAGTAGTCTCTAATGATCTTTTGTATTTCTTCAGGGACAGATGTGATTTCATCTTTTGTATTCTGATTGTTTTCATTTGGTCTTTTTCTCTCTTTCTTGGTCAGTCTAGCTAGGGGACCATCTATCTTGTTTATCCTTTCGAAGAACCAGCTTTTTGTTTCATTGATTTTTTTTGTATTATCTTTTTGTCTTCTATGTCCCAGATTTGGGCTTTTATTTTGGTGATCTGGATTCTTGTGCTGAAGTTAGGGTATTGGTGGTCTTGCTTTTCTACCTTCCTTAGGTGACTTGTTAGTCTGTTAACTTGTGATCCCTCCATTTTCTTCATGTGCATTTGTAGGGATATGAATTCCTCTCTTACTACAGCTTTCATGGCCTCCCAGAGATTTTGGTAAGATGTTTCTTCATTTTCATTTGTTTTCGGGTATCTTTTAATCTCTGTTTTGATTTCATCATTGACCCAGAAGTTGTTTAGCATCATTAGGTTTAGTGACCGTGTCTTTGTGGGTTTTGGAGGAACCTTGTTGGTGTTGATGTTTATTTTTATTCCACTGTGGTCCGAGAAGGTCCATGGCAAAATTTGGTCTTTTTAAATTTGCTTATGTTTGATTTATGGTCAAATATGTGGTCAATCTTAAAATATGTTCCATGCGGTGATGAGTAGAATGTATATTCTGTAGTCATTGGATGGAGTGTTCTGTAAGTATCAATTAAGTCCATTTGGTCTAGAGTCACATTGAGGTTCCGGATCTCGTTGCTGATTTTTTGTCCTGATGATCTGTCTAGGGTTGTGAGTGGAGTATTGAAGTTCCCAGCTATGATAGTGTTAGAGTCAATATATTTTTTTGACTTTACTTAGAAGCTGCTTTATGTAAGTTGGTGCTCCTATGTTGGGTGCATATATGTTTAGGATGGATATTTCTTGTTGATGGATTGAACCTTGTATCGTTATATAGTGGCCCTCTGTATCTTTTTAAATTTTTGATTCTTAAAGGGCATTTTGTCTGAAATTAAGATCGTGACTCCTCCTTTCTTTTGTGTTCCGTTTGCCAGAAAATTTGTTTCCCATCCTCTTACTTTGAGTCTGTGAGTATCCTCTCTAGTGAGGTGAGCCTTTTGAAGGCAATAAATTGTTGCCTGGTGATATTTTATCCATTTTTCCATTCTATGTCTTTTCAGTGGTGCATTTAGTCCATTTACATTTAGGCTAATTATTGAAATATGAGAGTTGATCCCTATCATAAGGTTCTTACAGAGTTGTTGTTGTTGTTGTTGTTCCTGTTTGTTTGTTGTCTTTCTTTTGGTTGTAGAGTTGGATCATGTGTGTTTTTAATCTTTTGCCTGTACTCTTGGGAAGAACGTTGTTGTTCTTTTTTCTTTTCTTCTGTGTTCAGTACTTTCTTAAGTGTTTCTTGTGGAGGTGGTCTGGTGGCAGTGTAGGTTCTTAGGGATTGGATATCTGGGAAAGATTTCAATTCTCCCTGACTGATGAAGCTTAGCTTGGCTGGGTAGGTTATTCTCGGTTGAAATTGTTTATCTTTTAGAACATTGACGATAGGGCTCCAAGCTCTCCTAGCCTGGAAGGTTTCTGTAGATAAATCTGCTGCCATTCTAACTGATCTTCCCTGGTAGGTAGTCTGATCTTTTTTTATTGCTGTCTTTAGGATTTTTTTTTTATACCTACTTTGTTTAGGTGAATTATTATGTGTCTGGGAATTGGTCTTCTCATTTGTTGTCTTGCAAGGGTTCTCTGAATCTCTTGTGTTTGAATTTTTGCATCACTGATGAGATGAGGGAAGTTTTCTTGAATGATTTCATGAAATGTTTGCTCCTGTGTGACCTCTGACTCTCTCTCTCTGCCTCAGGAAGTTCAGTTACTCTTCTTTCCCTCCTGCTGTAAACACAAGGAAATTTTTCTTAGATATTATTTATTATGAAAATTGCTCAAGCTCCTGGAAGTGAAACTGACAATGTATGAAGGCCTTCATATAAGTGTGTCAATGCTGAAGTTTTAAACTGTCAGTATGTTTACCGGAGCCTCCAACAAATCATCAATTACAGTTCAAGTTTTCTACTTGCAACAGGTTCTTTTGGGAGTTTCCATTTGTGAGTCCCTCCCTTACTAAGGTATGACTCCCTGGATTTACCTGTCTGACTCTCCAGTGTTGAGGACACAGGTTTATTCTGTGTCCTCTCTTTTCTTAGATACCCAAGAAGAGTTGATTTTTCAGTTTGACCAGCTTTTTACTAGCTACTAAAATGAAGTAGTGACTTCCATGATTCTTGCATGCTGAAATGGAAACAGAAAATTCTTACTTCTTTTAACAATGGTTATTGGTTTGGCTGTGTTTTTATTTCTTTTTGGATTAACTTTATATAATCTATATATTTTTAAAGAAAATTATCAATATTTAATGATTTCAGATTTAGTGGTATAAGGTCATTTACAATATTTTAAATTTTATATTTTGTTAAATTTTAGATTCAAGGGGAACATGGACAGGTTTGTTGCATAGGTATGTTGCACAGTGGTGACGTTTGGGCTTCTACTGAGCTTATTTACCCAGGTAATGAGCATGATATGCATGGGTGGTTTTTCAATACTTACCCTCTTCCTTCTTTAAATGTCCTCTTTGTCTGTTGTTTCACTTGTTATTCCCTTGTGCTCCCAGTGTTTTTCTCCAACTTATATGTGAGAACATGTATTCAGTTCTGTTTCTGTGATAACTTACTTGTAATGATGGTCTCTATCTGCATTCATTTTACTGCAAAAGACATGATTTTGTTGGCTTTGTAGTATTCCATGGTGTACATGTAACACATTTTCCTTATCTAGTCCACTGTTGATGGACCACTAGGTTAGTACAATGCTTTTGATATTGTGAAAAGTGCTAGCCAGGTTCAATGGCTCAGCCTGTAATCCCACACCTTTGGGAGGCTGAGGTGCATGGATTGCCTGAGCCTGCGGGTTTGAGACCTGCCTAGGCAGGCGAGACCTCATCTCTACAGTAAATCAAAAAATTAGCCGGGCATGGTAGCATGCACCTGTAATTCCGGCTACTCGGAAGGCTGAGGTAGAAGGATCACCAGAGCCCAGCAGGTTGAGGCTGTGGTGGCCAGGAGTGGCCACTGCACTCCAGTCTGGGCAACAGAGTGAGACTCCAACTCAAAAAAAAAAAAAAAGAAAAAGAAAAGTGCTGCAATACACATACAAAGGCAGATTTTTTTTGGGGGGGGGGGCGGGTAGAATGATTTATGCTCCTTTGAAAATACCCAGTAGTTAGACTACTGGGTCAAATGTAAATCGATTTTTAATTCTTTGAGAAATCTCCAAGCTGCTTTCCACAGGGACTGAGTTAGTTTATATTCCCACAAACTGTATGAGCATTCATTTTTCTCTCCAACCTGGCTATTATCTATTGTTTTTTCTCTTTTTAATAATAAGCCTACTTACTGGTATGAGAGGTATCTTATTATGGTTTTTATTTGCATTTCTCTGATGATTACTGATGTTGAACATTTTTTCATGTGTGTTGGCCACTTCTATGTCTTTCTCTGAGAAGTGTCTGTTCATGTCTTTTGCTCACTTTTTAAACGGGATTTTTTTTCCTTGTTAATTGACTTGAGTTACTATAGATTCTGAATATTAGGCCTTTGTCATATGCATAGTTTTCAAAAATTTTCCTATTATGGACTGGAGAATTATAAGTTGTCTATTTACTCTGTTGATGATTTCTTTTGCTGTGCAGAGGTTTTCCAGTTTAATTAGGTCTTCTTGTGAAGTTTGATTTGTGATGGATTTGCTTTTGAGGACTTGATGATAAGTTAATTGCTTAGGCCAATTTCCAGAGGAGTGTTTCTTATGCTTTCTTCTAGGATTTCAATAGTTTGGGGCCTTACTTTTAAGCCATTAATCCATATCAAGTTATGGATTATGGTATCAAGATTTTTTTATGGTAATATATAGGCATCCAGCTTCAGTCTTTTACATATATTAGTCACTTCTTCCAGCACTATTTATTCATCAGGGTGTTCTTGCTCCAGTGTTTCTGTTTGTTGACTTAGTGAAAGATAAATTTGTTGTAGGTCAGTGGTTCGTTTTCTGGATTCTCTATTCTGTTTCATTAGTATGTGTCTATTTTTGCACCAGTACCATGCTGTTTTGGTAACTATAGCCTGTGGCAAAGCTGAAAGTCTGACAGTGTGATGTCTCCTGTTTTGTTCTTTTTGCTTAGGATTGCTTTGACTATTTGGGCTATTTTTTGGTCCATATAAATTTAAACATTGGGTTTTTTGATCTTTAAAAAAGGATGCTGGTAGTTTGATAGAGATAGTATTGAATCTGTATATTGCTTAAGACAGTATGGACATTTTAATGACATTAATTATTCCCGTCCATGAGCATGGAATTTTTTTTTATTAGGTGATGTCATGTTTGATTTATTTTAGCAGGTTTTTGGAGTTCTTAGTTGAGATCTTTTACCTCTTTGGTTAGATGTATTAAGAGGTATTTTATTAATTGGGGGATATTTTTAATGGGATTTTGTTATTTATTTGGTTCTCAGCTTGTATGTTGTTGGTGTATAGAAATGCAGCTGTCTTTTTCGTGTTGATTTTGTGTCCTAGGACTCTTCTGAAATCATTTATCCATGCTAGAGTTCTTTCAGTGAATATATAGGCTTTTCTAGGTATTGAATCATATAACCTTTGAAGAGAGATAATTTAATTATTTCTGTCATTTATGAAACATCTATATGTATACTATTTTGTACAAAATAAAGATTTCCATATTATAAGGTCCCTATTCACTCCTTTTTATTCTTTTCTGATCGGACTTACTAGGGGTTTGTCACTTTCATTAGCTTATACAATAAAACAAATATGTTCGTGTGTTTCAGTTGGCCTTTTCTAATCTGTTTTATAAGATTTACATATGCCAATAGCAGGCTGTTTCGATTATTATAGCTTTATAATAAAGTTTAATGTCTAGAAGTCTGGTACCTTCTGCTTTGTTTCTTCTGCTAAGAATTGTTTTGGATATTTGTGGTTTATGTTTCCCTATGAATTTCTGTATTGTTGTTTTCAGGTCTGAGAAGAATGATGTTGGTAATTTAATGGGTATTGCATTGAATCTGTAGATTTTCTTTGGCAGGATGGACCTCTTTACAACGTTGATTCTTCCAATCCATGGTCATGGAATATTTTTCCATTTTTTCTGTCTTTTTTATTTCTTGAGGAGTGTTTTGCAGTTTTCACTGTAAAGGACTTTCACCTCTCTGGTTAGGAAGATGCGAGATATTTTACTTTTTGTGACTATTGTGAATGGGATTGTGTTTTTTATTTGTTTTTCTGTCTACTTATTGTTGGTGTATAACAATGCAACTGTCTTCTGCACATTTATTTTGTACGCTGAGCCTTTGCCAAAGTCCTTTATCAGTACAAGGAGATTTTTGACAGATTCTCTTGGATTTTTGAGGTATAGGATCATATCATCAGCAAAGAAGGATAAGTTGACTTCTTCTTTTTCTATTTGGATACCCTGATCTCCTTCTTCTGTGTGATTTCTTTAGCTACAAGAACAGGCATATAGACCAATTAAACAGAATAGAGATTCTGGAAGCAAAACCTCAGTTTCTCAACTAACTTATCTTCAACAAAACCTCCACTTACAGGAGAGGAGAATCTATTCAGTCAATGGTGCTGGAAAACTGGTCTACCAGTTTTCCACCATTGAAGAATGAAATAGGACCCCTACCTGTCACCATATACAAAAACCAGCTCCAAATGTACACCTAACCCTTAACTGTACCCCACAAAACCATAATAAAAAATATTGATTAATAAAAAATATATATATACTATTAAATAAACAATTTTTGTAAATATTCAGTTTGTATTTTACAAATCTTCACTATTTTGAGGGTCTAAGATTCTACATATGTATTTGAGATCAAAATTCACTTCTTTCCTTTTAGTCTATGTAAGCAAACACGTTACTCAGTCTGTCATGTCTACCTCATCAGAGAAGAGAAGATCAGCATTGTGTTAGGCTGATCTCATTGTTTTTGTCAACATTTTATTTGTTGAAATGCCATTTGGTTCAAGAAAAAATGTTGACTGTGGAATATTCCAGGAGCTCCAGCTTCAGAATTTAGGAGCAAATTACTATTTTAGAATACAATTTGTCAGAAATGAGGAACTTTCTAGGCAGTGGTTCTAACCTTGCGTAATGGAATCACCCTTAACAAAATGTTGATGCCTAGGTTCCTTGCCCCAAGGTTCTGAAGTAATCAGTATAGGATGTTACATGAGCATCTGTGTTTATTAATGACCTTTCCCATTACCACCTCCCCAGATGAATACAATGTGCAAAGTGAGAATCTTTTATTCTAGATAATCTTTACCTTCACACTTTTCTTTCTTCAAGTTTTGCCATCTTTTTTTTTCATTCCTTCAAGCAGATCCCTTTGTAAAATCTGTGTGTGTATGTTTCACTTTATCACTTGCAAGTGCTTTGGCTATAAAGAAGACTTTATACCCCTTCTGTAACAGAGCCTGATAGAAACCAACATACAGTTTATAC
>NW_006952273.1:0-615 GCF_000164805.1 Carlito syrichta | reverse complement strand
AATAACTGAACTACCAGAAGTTTTCTGGAGTACAAGGTAACCTGAACTCAGGGCTTAGGATTTAAAAATACCCGAGACGATTAGTTGTGTCCTGGATTTTGGTATTAGAGGATCCAGAATCTAAACGGATTTGTTGTGCTGTATTTTCCTTTAAACTATCAAGGGGACCAAAATGTTGCTGGGCTTCTTGAATGACTGATTCATAATATCCACTGAGGATACAGCTCTAAAAAATATGGGGACTTCGAAGCCCAGAGTCTTGTAGGCCTTAGCAAGATGCACTGTACATTTTTGAAATTGAGGACTCGAGTACCCAGATTCTTTATTCTTCCTTAGCAAGAACCCTTGTAGTTTCCTGCATATGAGGACTCCCATTCCCCAGATTACTGTTTTGAAATCCTGATTCTTGTTTAGCCCTCAGCAAGACGCCCAGTAGATTTTTGGCATTGAGGACTCATGAAAACCAGATTCCTTATTCTTTCTTTGCAAGAGTCTGTGTGGTTTTCTGTATATGAAGACTCCCATTACCCAGATTCTTGCTTCTAAACCATGATTCTTGTTTAGCCCTTAGAAAGATGCCTTGTAGATTTTTAGGATTGAGAGCATGTGTAACCC
>NW_006952272.1:0-901 GCF_000164805.1 Carlito syrichta | reverse complement strand
GAGGTCACTCAGTATTATAGACTCTAGTTCCATCCAGGTTGCTGCAAAATTCATGATTTTGTTCTTTTTTATGGCTGCGTAGTATTCCATCGTGTATATGTACCACATTTTTTTAATCCAGTCCTCTTTTGATGGGCAGCATGGTTGTTTCCAGGTTCTTGCTATTGTGAACAATGTGCGATAAACATACATGTGCAGGTATCTTTTTTATAGAGTGATTTGTGTTCTTCAGGGTATATTCCCAGTAGGGAGATTGCAGGGTCATATGGAAGGTCAATTTTTAGAGCTTTTAGGAATCGCCACACTGCTTTCCACAGAGGTTGCACTAGCTTACACTCCCACCAGCAGTGTAGAAGTGTTCCCTTTTCACCACACCCTCTCCAGCAGCTGTTATTTTTTGAGTTGTTGATAATTGCCATTCTGACTGGAGTTAGGTGGTATCTCAGTGTGGTTTTGATTTGCATCTCCCTGATGATTAGTGAGGTTGAGCATTTCTTCATGTGTTTGTTGGCTTCTCGAATGTCTTCTTTTGTGAAGTGTCTGTTCATATCTTTTGCCCATTTTATAATGGAGTTGTTTGTTTTCTTCTTTTCAGTACGTTTCAGTTCCTTGTAGATCCTTAAATGAAAAATACTACTCTGGGGCAAGCTTGAGTGTGTTAGAGCCATGGAATTCCATGGTTAACACTTCATTGCCTCCCATCAAGCATGAGTCAGAGTATATGCAAGGTAAAAATTGTACACTGACTTCTCTCTGTGCCTTACCCAGTTCCCAGATTATCACAGAGTAGCTCTCCCTTTCAGAGAGGTTGAAGACTACTCTCCTAAATTCTAGTAGTCACTGGTCAATTCTTACATGTACTGACATCACTTGAGGGAGATTTAGGCACCCCTGCACCAGG
>NW_006952271.1:0-436 GCF_000164805.1 Carlito syrichta | reverse complement strand
TTGAACATCCAACGTAATACTCTAAGAAAATGACTGATGGTACTGGGAAACTATGGGGGGGATGGGATTAACAATAGCAAATATCTGTCTGGGGATGGGGAAATACCTCTTATCAACAGGGTGCCTGAATGAAATGTAATTGTACACCCAACCCATAACTGTAGCCCACAAAACCATAATAAAAAATATTGATAAAAAATATTGATAAAAAATAAAAAAATAAAAAAAAGTAAACAAGCATTTTAATATTTAACCATACACACAAAACAAAGAAGGTTTGGTAAACATGAAATAATGCAATTTACCTGGTATAAGTAAATCTCATTTTCAAAACTGGAATTGAGAAGGAGGGGGTGAATAAGGTTCCCAAATCCTGCTGCACTCAAATCACAAACTCAGAAGGAATTTTCCCAGCGAAGCTGCCTCACCTGCACTT
>NW_006952270.1:0-400 GCF_000164805.1 Carlito syrichta | reverse complement strand
GTTAGGATTACAACGTAGGGTCCTTTCTAACGTGGCTGGAGCGTCTGGTGTTGATGTCTACGGACGTACACCCAGTCACCTGGGCGGTAGTGTTGTGGTTCCGGGAGTGGCTCAGTTTTGTAGAGGGCCTTTAATGCAGGCCTACCCCTCATGTGCTTTTTGCAGCGCTTGCAAGGAAAAAAGGAGTTGTTGGTTATCAAATTCAACAAGTACTTCAGGTTTCAAATTTGGAACAATAGGTCGGGGAATGCCAACCATGATTTCAAAGAGCGTGAGGCCGATTTGATAGGGAGAATTGTGCACCTTATAAAGGATGAAGGGGAGGAGAGTCACCCAGACTCTGCCAGTCTCCAGGGCTAATTTAGTTAAGGTCTCTTTTAACGTTCTATTCATGCGTTCT
>NW_006952269.1:0-663 GCF_000164805.1 Carlito syrichta | reverse complement strand
CCAGAACACCAACCAGCACTCTGCTTCTAAGTAGTACATGTTGTTTTTTTTGAGTTGAAGTCTCACTCTGTTGCCCCAGGCTGGAGGGTAGTGGCACACTCACAACCACCGCAGCCTTGACCAGCTGGGCTCAGGCGATCTTTCCTCCTCAACCTTCCCAGTAGCTGGAACTACAGGCATATACTACCATGCCTGGATAATTTTTTATTTACTGTAGAGATGAGGTCTCATCAAGTTCCCCAGACTGGTCTCAAACACCTGCACTTAGGCAATCCTCTCACCTCAGCCTCCCAAATTCTGGGAATACAGGCTTGAGCCCCCACACCCAGGCTAATTTTTTTCTTAAAAGATCTCTTTTAAACTTTTCCATATCTTACAGTGAACTTGCATTCCAATATTATTGATTTGGATGTATTTTTTTTTCCTTCAGTTCTTGTATTAATAAGATCTTTTGACAAATTTTTAGGTTATATTTTTATGGTACAGAAGTAGAATAAGTTAGTGCCTCACATCTGTAATCTCTGCTTTGGGAAGTTGAGGCAGGAGAATTACTTGAGCCCAGGAGTCAGAGACCAGCCTAGGCAACATAGCAAGATCTAATTCCTAAAAAAAAAAAAAAATCTGGGCATGGTGGTACGTGCCTGTAGTCCCAGCTACCTGGGG
>NW_006952268.1:0-802 GCF_000164805.1 Carlito syrichta | reverse complement strand
AACAAATAGCTCTGAAACATGAGGATGCTCAAAGCTCTGATCTTGTTTAGCCATTAGCAAGACGCCCACTGGATGTTAGATATGGAGGACTCATGTAACCCAGATTTCTTATTCATCCTAACAAGAGGCATGCAGTTTCCTGTATATGAGGATTGCCATTACCCAGATTCTTATTTCATTCTCAGCAAGACATCAGGACATTTCCTGGTGATGTAGAATTCAAGTTGTTTGGATATCAATAGAAAGACCCCCATAAGTTTTCTGGGGAATTGGAATCCAAGATTCCTGGTTCCCTTGTACAAGACACCCTAACAAATGTGGGACCTAGAAGCCCAGATTCCTGATTAAACCTTATCAAGAGGCCCTGTAGACTTCTGTGAATAAGAACTCCAAGAATACGAATTCCCTTTTCGTTCTCAGGAAGATGCCCTGATTTTCCCTGTCGATGTGGATTCCAAAACTCTGTATACAAAAAGACAGATGCCCACAGTTTCCTAGAAACGGGGAATCCATGATTCCTGGTTACCTTTAAAAATACTTACTAAACTTTTGGAAACTGCTATACCCTCGGTCCTTCTCAAAATTAAAGTACAAACGTAATATTGAGAATTACAAAGTTCATCTTATGACCAGAGTTACATCCAAATATGGCAAGATGATCCGTTTTGTCCTAGAATCTGGCCTTAGTTGTCCCCAGGAATCTAACGGACTTATGCCAGATATCCGTTTACAACTGTCAAAAGGACCAGAATGTTGCTGGAGTCTGAATTGACTGATTCGTAATATCCACATGCTAAATAGG
>NW_006952267.1:0-797 GCF_000164805.1 Carlito syrichta | reverse complement strand
CCAAACTGTTGCTGGAGTCCAGGAAATGATTGATTCGTAATATTCACATAACAAATAGCTCTAAACATGAAGAGTGCTCGAAGCCCTGCTCTTGTTTAGCCCTTAGCAAGACGCCCTGTAGATTTTGGGATGGAGCACTCTTGTAACCCAGATTCTTTATCTTCATTAGCAAGAGGTAGAGCAGGTTCCTGTATATGAGAACTTCCCTTACCCAGATTCCTGCTTCATTTTCAGCAAGACACTGAGACATTTCTTGCTGATGTAGAATTCGAGTTGTTTGGATATCGATAGAATGACTCCCAGAAGTTTCCTGGGCAATTGCAATCCAAGATTCCTGGTTCCCTTGTACAAGACACACTAACAATGTGGGGTCCTAGAATTCCTGAGTAAACTTTAACAAGAAGACCTCTAGAATTCTGCGAATGAGAACTCCAAGAACCCAGATTCACTTTTCGTTCTCAACAGGATACCCTAAATTTCCCTATCAATGTGGATTCCAAAACTCTGTATACAAAAAGACAGATGGTCAGAAGGTTCCTAGGGACGGGAAATCCGTGATTCCTGGTTACCTTTAAAAATACTTACTAAACATTTGGCCACTGCAAAACCCTCGGCTACTCTCAAAAAAAAGGCCAAACGGAAGTTTAAGAATTACAAGGTCATCTTAAGACCAGAGTTACATTCAAATATGGCAAGATGATCCATTTGGTCCTGGAATCTGGCCTTAGTTGTCCCGAGGAGCCTAATGGACTTCTAGTGCCAGATACCTGCTTGCAACTATCAAAAGGACCAGGAAT
>NW_006952266.1:0-950 GCF_000164805.1 Carlito syrichta | reverse complement strand
TTCTAATCATGGTGCAACATCCAAACCCAAGGTTCAAATTCTGAATAAATGAGCTACCAGAAGTTTCTGGAGTAGGAGGTAACCCTGAAATCAGGGCCTACATTCAAAAACCCCGAGATGTTTACTTGTTTCCTGGAATTTGGCGTTATAGGATCCAGAATCTTAATGAACATGTAGTGCCATATTTTCGTTTAAACTGTTAAGAGGACCAGAATGTTGCTGGACTTCTGGAATGACTGATTTAAAATTTCCACATTGGAAACAGCTCTGAACAATATGGGGATGTCCAAGCCCGGAGTCTTGTAGGCCTTTGCAAGACGCCCTGTACATTGTAGGAATTGAGAACACATGTAACCCAGATTCTTTATTCTTCCTTAGCAACAGCCTGTGTAGATTCCTATATATGAGGACTCCCATTCCCCAGCTTTCTGCTTTGAAATCCTGATTCTTGTTTAGCCCTTAGGAAGACGCCATTAGATTTTTGGCACTGAGGACTCGTGAAAACCAGATTCCTTATTCTTTTTTAGCAAGAGGCTTTGTAGTTTCCTCTATATGAAGACTCCCCTTACCTAGAATCCTGCTTCGAAACTCTCATTCATGTTTAACCCTTAGAAAGACACCCTGTAGATTTTTAGGACTGAGGACATGTGTAACCCAGATTCCTTATTCATCCTTAGCAAGAGGCTATGAATTTTCCTATATATGAAGACTCCCATTCCCTAGAATCATGCTTCAAATTCCTGATATATTTTTCTCCCTTAGTAAGACACTCTAGGTTTTTGGAATTTGAGGACTCGAGTATCCCAGTTTCCTTATTCTTCCACAGCAAGAGGCCATGTAGTTTCCCGTATATGAGGACTTCCATTACGCAGATTCCTGCTCCATTCTCAGCAATACCCGAGATATTTTCTGATGAACGTAGAATTCCTGTTGTTTGGATATAAATAGAA
>NW_006952265.1:0-721 GCF_000164805.1 Carlito syrichta | reverse complement strand
TTCTACACGTGTTACTAAAGAGGAACCGGGAAACTCTGTTTCATGTAACTTGCAAACATCTGGGAAATTGCTAAGTTATCCTGACTTAAGGTAGTGCTCATACCTAGGAATCCATAGGGATTTTAGCTAAATGCTAATCTGGAATCTGGGAGTCCTGTTCCCCATATTATTCAGAGCAATGTCCTATATGCATACCAAAAATCGGGCATTACCAATCCCGAGGAAAGTGCTGCATCTCTTGATAGTTGCAACTGAGAATCTGGCCTACTAGTCCGTTTGTTTAACAGGGTCATGTAAAGCCAGATTCCACAATCCAAGGATCATATTACCATTTGTTAATGTGACCACTGACTTCACGTTTACTTCGTGGTCCAGAAATTACTGCTGGACATTTCTTTTGGTATTCAGAATATGGGATTAGGGGTTCCCACATATTTAGGACGTATTCTTAAGGGGGAAACTGCAATCTTGGATTCCAGGTCCCTTGGAAACTTCTGGCCATATGAGTATTGGTATGAAAGAGTTTGGACTTCCATGGCACCTGAAAACGTCCGGGTGTCTTCCTGGCAATAAAAAAAAAGAATGTGAGTTATGGGAGACCTCAATCCATGAATCCTATGGTGCTCCTTTATAAGGGCTTATCTGGAATCTGGGCTTCCCATTCTCCAAATTCTTCAGAGCAACTTGCCACTTGGAAAAGACAAGTGACATTATAGATTCG
>NW_006952264.1:0-1152 GCF_000164805.1 Carlito syrichta | reverse complement strand
AACATTAATTTTTAATAGGATAGATCACTTTTATTAATAAGAAATCTTACAGCGAATCAGGTTATAGAATGAATAGTCCAGTCGCTTATTATTTTCTTATCTAAAGTTTTAAAGGAATTGGTGGCAGTAGGGTGGTTGGAGTGATAATGGTATCCATTTTAGTAGTAGTGCATTTGGACAATATGGTTGGTCATCTGATTATATCTGTCCTATCCTGTATTCAACACACTGTTCATTAACCTATGGATGTGACTTACTCTTTTCTTCTTCTTCTTCTTCTTTTTTTTTAACAAAAAGAGTTGTCAGCTTATTTGAGAAAAAGAAAATTCTTGACAGAACTTTGTTCATTAAACTGCTCAGGTTCGTAAGGCGCTGGGGCCTAGTTGGGCAGTTAGGAGCATCTTAGTGACAGAAGAGGTTGGCCTCACCCACACACCCAACATCTGCTTCCTTCTGATACAGGTCTGATTTCCTTTTATAATCATTCTTTTTTAACACAGAAACTTGTGGTAAGGAGGGATCGAAATTTGTCGGGGTCATGGGTGGACTTTTTCTTCGGCAGAGAGGCAGCTAGTCAGAGTGTAGACGCTCTGGGGAGAGGCTTCCTTCAAAGCGGCAAGGAGGGCGCTGGGTTCTCAATGAAGGCTGCCTGCTGCTGCAGCTGCGGTCTCTGTCTGAGAAGTAGGGCAGGTTCCCAGGGGTCTTCTCAGCACAGGGGTCACTGTGGAAGCCCTTGAGGGCCAAAGTCCAGTACCGCTTCCTCCGGTTCAGCTTGTATATGCGAATCCTTTCTTTTTCTGCCTCTGGGTCAGCGAGAATTTCATCCCAACGCAGACTTTCACTGATCTGGTTCAAAAGATTGTCTGCTACTTCGGCAAAGTGGGGGAGTCTGACAGCAGAGGAGTAAGAAGGGACATGCTTGCTTCCTCTCTGTTCTGCCTGCGCTCTGGTCTTGGACCTGGTCTTGGTTGGGACTTAAGATGTCATGACAGGATGAAGAGAGAGGCTGGTTCTTCAGGTTCTGACTCTGATGTTTACCTGTTGAGTAGAGGAGTAGTCAGTGCTTGTGGCAATGTGTGCCCTCAGCCTGCCATGGTTGGCGCTCCAATCACCAAAGTCATAAGGGGGGTGGAGGCCCTTCTGTACCCAGGG
>NW_006952263.1:0-749 GCF_000164805.1 Carlito syrichta | reverse complement strand
CCCCTCCCCTGGCAGTTCCCCCACTACTTTTTCCCCCTTTTCAATTATTGCAATAATTGTTCAAGGTCCCCTTATGAGTGAGAAGATGTGATACTCAGTTCTTTGTTTCTGTGAAATATCACTCAGTGTTATGGACTCTATGTCCATCCAAGTTGTTGTGAAATTCATAATTTTGTCCTTCTTTATGGCTGCATAATATTCCATTGTGCATATGCACCATATTTTTTATCCAGTTCTCTTTTGATGGGCAGCGTAGTTGGTTCCATGTTTTTTCTATGAAACAGCAAACTCAGGATACTATGGCAAAGTAGGAACCCAGAGTGTGTCTTCCATTCCAGCAACAACCACCATTTGGTCACTTCTTTTCATAGGTCAGCATTACCCAGGAGCGCCCCCCCATCTTCATGAAAGTAAACCCAGGAAAAATAAAACAGCATCTTGTTGTAGGTTATGTGAAATGGAGGCCATCCGGGATCCATTCTGACTCAAGAAGCCCAAGTACATCCAACTTCAGGAACATTACAGGTGTGGAAGAAGAAAAGGCTAACCTTGTGTTGGTAAAATTAATTTCTCCAGAGGAATGAAAGATAGCTTTGTGATATCTGGAGTGTTTCAGAAAAGATTCCATTCTAAAAATTTATGTGATAATCTTTCTGTTCTGCTGGGCAGCCTCTAAGTTGCTTAATTCAGTACATTGGGCAATACTGTCATTTTTAAACCCCAAACTCAAAGTTAGCAGTAATAGGAAC
>NW_006952262.1:0-755 GCF_000164805.1 Carlito syrichta | reverse complement strand
TACAGAAATGACCTTTGAATTGGAGGCAGAAGTGGGCAGAACCTTTATTCTTTTTTTCTTTTTGAGTTGGAGTCTCACACTGTTGCCCAGTCTGGAGAGCAGTGACATGCTCCCGGCCACCCAGCCTCGACCTGCTGGGCTCCAGCGATCCTTCACCTCAGCCTTCCACGTAGCCAGAACTACAGGCGCCATGCTACCATGCCTGGCTAGTTTTTTATTTATTGTAGAGACAAGGTTTCGCCAAGTTGCCCCGGCAGGTTTTGAACCAGCGGACTCAGGCAATCCTCTCGCCTCCGCCTCCCAAAGTGCTGGGATTACAGGCTGAAGCACTGAGCCCGGCCAGAACCTTCATTCAATGTCACATTTTCTTTCTCAGTCATAGTCTCACTCTGTCACCTAGACTGGAGTACAGTGACACGCTTACGGCCACTGCTCCCTTGACCTGCTGGGCTCAGGCGATCCTTCCACTTCAGCCTTCCAAGTAGCAGGAACTGCAGTCATGCTCCACCATGCCCAGTTCATTTTTAAATTTTATGTATTGTAGAGATGAAGTCTTATCATGTTGCCCAGGCTGGTCTCGAACCCATGGACTCAGACAATCCTCTCACCTCTGCCTCCCAAAGTGCTGGGATTACAAGCATGAGCCAATTTTAAATGGAATCCATGTGGCAGCCTCACAAGTGATGGCAAGGAATAGCATATCCTCAAGACAGCTAGTTTTCTATATGACACTTAAGGGGAGGCTGTAGGAAGGT
>NW_006952261.1:0-3735 GCF_000164805.1 Carlito syrichta | reverse complement strand
AATTGTCTTTTGGAGGGTGGCCCTCTGGTAGTAGTCTCAGAATTGTTCCTATGGGTCAAACGATCAAACAAAGTTTTTTATCTGGAATTTTTGAGAATGTCGTGTCATGATTTGTGGAAGAAATTGGAGTTGTGGTGAAGAGGTGACTGATTCCTCCACCATGACAGTGCACCTGCACATGCTGCGCTGAGTTTTCACCCAAAATGGCATGACCACTGTGTTCCACCCTCCCTGTTCATCTGAGCTCACCCCAAGTGACTTTCTTTTGTTTATTGGATGAAAACATTCCTCAGAGGATAACATTTTGCCGATGTGGAAGAGGCAAAACAAAAAAATGGCAGAAGCACTAAAAGCCATCAAAACTGACGAGTTCAAAAACTGTTCTGAGCAGTGGAAAAAGCATCTTGATAGGTATAGTGCATCTAACGGAGAATACTTTGAAGGGCCTAAAGTTTAAACATGCAAGAATAAATACACAATTTTTAATAAATAAATCCTGGGTTTTTTGGATTCTCCCCTCATGCATTTCCTTTTTTTCCTTCGAGAAAATATTTATTGCATATTATCAGTGATATTATTTTACAGCAAAATTAAATACACACTTTTCACAAGCATAAAATGGAAATCAAGGCGTATATCGAATTTAAATGCTGAACCAAATTCCTGGTTTTCAGAATTCAGTAGTCAACCATGATTCTGCACCAGGGCCACTAGTTCATGATTTCTAATAGTTGAGGATCTTTTCAGTAACTAGAGCCAAATCTTCTCGATATGTGACAATGGTTTCCACATAAAACCCTTTTGGGGCCTTGGATATCTCACTGAGTGTTTCATTTGTTGAGACATCCTTTTTCTCTACTCCATCAGCTGCTAGACTCATCAGATAAACCTGCAGCACAGCAGTCCATCTATCCAGGATGCTTTGTTGGGAGCTGACCACCAAGGCAGGAACTGGCTTAGAGACCACCTGGGGTATGCGCATCAGTAGCCCCCTCATCCATTTCATACCAGGAAATGTGGTGGTGGGAAAGGTCCCTTTTTTCATCCTAGCATTGTATTATAAAACAGTTGAAACATATAGAAATGGTGGGAAAAATTTCAGTGAACACCTATTAATTCACTACTTAAATTCTGCAATAGATAGATTACTGTATTTGCCTCATCACACGTCTGTCCATCTTGTTTTTTTTGATGCGTTTCAGAACCAGTTGAATATAGTAGCATATTTTACCCCTACATGCATATCCTTAACTAGAGTTCAATATTTACCAATGTTTATGGCTTTTTTCAAGGTAAAATTTATATACAATGAAACGCATAGATCTTAAGTTTACCATTTGATGAGTTTTTGACACATGCACACATCTGTGTAACCCAAACCCCTATCAAGATACTGAACATTCTGACCAAGTGAAGTGATTCACACCTGTAACTCTAATGCTTTAGAAGTCTACGGCAGAAAGATCATTTGAGGCCAGCAAAAATAACGAATAAAATAGAAAACAAACCAGGTGTGGTGGTGCATGCCTACCACAGAACTAGTTACTCAGGAACCTGGGACAAGAGGATCATTTGAGTACAGGAGTTTGAGACTGCACTGAGCTATGATAAAGCTACTGCACTGCAGTCTGGGCGACAGAGTGAGATCCTGTGTCTCTTAAAACAAAACAATGTGTGGAAATCTCAAATACAAAATCCTAGATGAAACTCATCCTACACAGAAAGAATATATGATGTATGACTGTATCTATATCAAGTTCTAAGACAGGCGAAACTTTGTCTATGATGAAAAAAACATCAGAGCAGTAGAGGACATTTTCTTTTATTTCTTTTCTTTTCTTTTTGTTTTTTTTTGAGTTATAGTCTCATTCTGTTGCCCAGGCTGGAGTGCAGTGGTAAGCTCATGGCCACTGCAGCCCTGACCTGCTGGACTCAGGTGATCCTTCTACCTCAGCCTTCTAAGTAGCTGAAATTATAGGCATATACCACTATGCCTGGCTAATTTCTTGATTTATTATAGACATGAGTCTCGCCAAGTTTCCCAGGGTGGTCTCGAACCTATGGGCTTAGGCAGTCCTCTCACTTTTGCCTCCCAAAGTGCGGGGATTATAGGTGTGAGCCACTGCACCTGGCTGAGGGCATTTTCTATGGTAAAAGAATGTCCATTCTTAGCTTCTAGAGGCTGCCTGTATTTCTCATTACATGGTCACCTCCACCTTCAAGCCAGCAGTAGGTCTTAGTTCCTTTTTGTGTTTTTTATTTTTTACAGAGATGGGATCTTGCTATGTTGCCCAGCCTTGTCTTGAATTCCTAGCCTTAAGCAGTCCTCGTGCCTCAGCTTCTCAAAGTATTGAGATTATAGGTTTTAGCTACTGTGCCCTACTCATACGTATTGTTATATGTGTTAATGACTTGTTCTTTTTGTATTAACAAATAGTATTTCATCATATTAATTTACCACAGTTTATTTTTTGTTTTTCCATATGATGAACACATGGGCTATTTTCATTTTTTGTATATTTTTAATAAGGTGCCATGAACAAAACTGTAGAAGTTTGTTTAACGAATATATGCTTTCATCTGTAGTGGGGGTCCAGTCCCACAAGGGTCATGGGCTTTCCTGAAGGAGAGACGGATAAGCGAAACATGAAAACATTATACTCAGACACCTGCTTCCTGAACAGATTATGTTTAATGTTAGCTAAGGGAAGGTTTTTATACCATTTGTAAAGGGGTCAAGACAAAGAAAATTCCTTCACGTACATATGCTTTAAAAGTTACCATCCAGTGGTCTTAGCAACAAACAAACCAAGATCCCTATAAGCATTCAGACAACAAGTCTTATTCATAAAGCCAAAAATGATAGTTTTAGTCCAAAGTCCCGAATTACAGTCCTTGAAATGTCTCAAGAAAGTTTCCAAGTGTACATTTCTTCATGTGTCAGGAGTTTTCCCATCTTAGGCTTCTATGACCTTCAGAGCCTTGTAATTGCCTCCCTTGTCCAGATGTCTTTGTTATTTTTCTCTTATCCTGCAGTGCTTGTTTCTAAAGAGAACTCAAAAGAAGCTTTTGGTAATGTTTCCCAGGCTCCCAAGGTTGCTTTCTGTCTTTAGCTAATTTTTCATAAAAGTGTCTGATTAGTATATTAGGAGTTCAGTGAAAACCCACTCTAT
This sequence comes from Carlito syrichta, assembly GCF_000164805.1. Lineage (NCBI taxonomy): Eukaryota > Metazoa > Chordata > Mammalia > Primates > Tarsiidae > Carlito > Carlito syrichta. The sequence goes on along the minus strand of NW_006952261.1, from coordinate 562 downwards.
AAATGTTAACTTAGAGTTTTAACTATTGAATTAAGTAAAAACCTTAATGATAATCTTTATCCTAAGTCAGTGAAAAGAGTGTTATAAATCACCTACATAACTCCTAGATAAGTGTTAGAACTTATAATGAATTCATAATGAACTTACTATAAACTTGTGCTTCTAAAAAACCTTATGTCTAAACACTAAACTGCATAATCCTAAATCAAATAAGGAGTGAATATACTTACATCATTTATTACTTAAGCAATATCTAGTAACTTATAACCAAGTGAAAGAAAGCATTCTTGATGTGCTTCAGAGTTTAACCCTTGCATATGTTAGAAAAGGTCAAATGGCATAGTGGGAAATGGAAAAATGAACCATGACATTCTCAGGTTAGCTGTGAGTACTTTGCATAAACATGCCATTTTCTTCTTCCACGACTACACAGAATTCTTCAGCGGTACTAAACAGCAAAGGTGGAAGACAGAAGGGCCTCAGCTTCCTGGGCTCGCCCTGTGGCCCAGGGTCTTCGGCCCACCAGGACCCTGTCAATCAGGTGGGCCTCCAAGGCTGGCTC
>NW_006952260.1:0-1197 GCF_000164805.1 Carlito syrichta | reverse complement strand
TAGGTAGAAAGCCTGTTGGTCGCTGAGCACAGTGACTCACACTATAATACCAGCACTTTGTGAGGCTGAGGTGGAGGATTGCCTGAGTTCAGGAATTTAAGATCAGCCCGGGCAACTTGGCGAGACCTCATCTCTACAATAAATTTTTAAAAAATTACCCAGGTGTGGTGGCATGTGCTTGTGGTTCCAGTTACTTGAAAGGCTGAGGCAGAAGGATTACCTGAGCCCACTAGATCAAGGTTGTGGTGGTCATGAGTCTGCCACTGCATTCCAGACTGGGTGTCGGAGTGGGACTCCGACTAAAAAAAAAAAATATATATATATATATATATATATATTGGAATTTGCATTTTTAAAAGTTACTGGAACTAAATGCTTGAACTAATAATATCAAGAATATAGGATAAATATTAAAAATCAATGGTATTTTATACTCTAGCAGCAATTAGAAATTTAATTTTCAAAGTATTTTTTACAGTAGCATAAAAATATGAAATATGTAAGAGATCTGACAAAAATTTGTCAAAAACATGCAATGTTTGTACACTGCAAACTGCAAAACATTGTTGAAAGAACTTAGAGGTCCTAAAAAGTGGAAAAATATACTTTATTCACAAGTCAGCATATTTAATATTTTTAACGTTTCCAATATTTATGAAAAAATGAATGTGACAAATAGCTATAAATTAAACAAAATGTGTGCAACTTATATAATGAATACTACAAATGACTGATGATCAATCAGAGAAGGTCTACATAATTGGAGAATCACATTATGTACATGAATCAAATGATACAACATCGTAAAAACAAAATCATCACCAAAACAATCTATGATTTAAATGCAATGCCTATCAGAATTCTAGCAGGTTTTATTTAGGATTTGTCAAGCAATTTTAAAATTTAATATGAAAATGCAAAATATCTAAAAATAGTCAGAATAACTTTGAAAAAGAAGAGCAGTTTGTACGGCTAATGCTACATAATTTTAAAAGTTTATAAAGGTTCAATAATAAGAGAGTGTGGTAGTTTAGTTGAATTAAGCAAGTAGACTAATGCAACAGAATAAGTAGTCCAGAAATAGATCCACATGGATACAAATAATTGACTTTTGATAAAGATACAAAGGCAGTTCAGTGGAAAAGATGTAAAAGTTTCTGAAATAATTAGAATTTTACTTCATACTGTTCAGTACAA
>NW_006952259.1:0-681 GCF_000164805.1 Carlito syrichta | reverse complement strand
TTTTTTTTTTTTTGAGTTGGAGTCTCACTCTGTCGCCCAGACTGGAGTGCAGTGGCCGCTTCCGGCCACTGCAACCTCGCCTGCTGGGCTCCGGCGATCCTTCCGCCTCAGCCTTCTGAGTAGCTGGAACTACAGGCATGCGCTACCATGCCCGGCTGATTTTTTGATTTATTGTAGAGATGAGGTCTCGCTGCCCAGGCGGGTCTCGAACCCGCGGGCTCAGGCAATCCACTCACCTCAGCCTCCCAAAGGCGCAGGATTACAGGCTGAGCCACCGAGCCCAGCTAAAATGCCCTATTTTTAATATCAGCAATAAGTAGACAAGCTGTAGAATTTAATAGAGCCTGTAATTTTCTTATTGCATTTCCCAGAGAATAATGAAATTCATGTTGTCACAGTACAGACTAAAAATCTTACCCACAGCTAGAACTCACCCCACAGCCAGAATAAAAATGGAATTCTCTGGATGCATCTAATGTGTTTATTTTTCTGAAAAACACAATTCACACTGACGTAATACCTTCCTTTTCTCCTGTTCTTCAGTGCTACCTGAGAGGTTGATGGGAACTCAACGAGCATAAGATAAATATATTATGAACAAATGCAGGAATATGATGGTAAATATAAGGCTGATCCCCAAGTGGTAGAAACCATCAAGATACAAAAGGTGGACTAACTTAC
>NW_006952258.1:0-813 GCF_000164805.1 Carlito syrichta | reverse complement strand
GAGTGTTGTTGGAGTCCAGGAATGATTGATTCATAATATCCACATAACAAATAGCTCTAAAAAATGAGGGGTGCTCAAAACCCTGATCTTGTTTAACCCTTAGCAAGGCACCCTCTAGATTTTCGGTATTGAGGACCCATGTAACCCGGATTCCTTATTTATCCTTAACAAGGGGCATTCAATTTCCTGTATCTGAGGACTGCCATTTACCAGATTCCTACTTCATTTTCAGCAAGACACCGAGCTATTTCGTGGTGATGTAGAATTCAAGTTGTTTGGATATTAATAGAAAGACTCCCAGAAATTTTCTGGGGAATTGGAATCCAATATTTTTGGATCCCTTGTACAAGACACCCTTAAAAAGTGGAGACATAGAAGGCCAGATTCCTGATTAAACCTTATCAAGAGGCGCTGTAGACTTCTGTGAATGAGAACCCCAAGAATCCAGATTCCCTTTGCGTTCTCAGCAGTATGCTCTGATTGTCCCTGTCAATGTGGATTCCAAAACACTGTATACAAAAAGACAGATGCCCAGGTGGTTCCTAGGGACAGGGAATACATGATTCCTGGTTACCTTTAAAAGTACTTACCAAACATTTGGCAACTGCAAAACCCTCGGCCCTTCTCATTGTCCTGGAATCTGGTCTTAGTTGTCCCGAGGAAACAAACGGACTTGCAGTGCCAGATACCCGTTTACAACTATCAAGAGGACCAGAATGTTGCTGGAGTCCTGAATTGACTGATTCATAATATCCTCATGCTATATAGCTCCAAAAAATGTGGTTAGCTCGAAACTCTGATTGTTGTTTGTCG
>NW_006952257.1:0-774 GCF_000164805.1 Carlito syrichta | reverse complement strand
TTCAAAGTGTATTTCCATTGAATCACCTAGTATTTTCTCTACCTAAGACATAATGCTGTACTCTGCAAGAAAGTCTTAATCTGATATTTTCTTTACTCACCAAGCATTTAAAATCTGGCAACCTCCAAAAAAAGAAAATTTGGGGCCCAACATTTATAAAACAAAATAACATGGAGATTTACAAAGAAGTAAGTATTTTGGCTTCTCATTAGCATAAAAATTTAGATAATCGAAAATTCTGGAAAATTGACTTTGATCTTAGCTAAAGCAATTTTCAAATCTTGAGAGAACAACTGTTCAAAGGCTGTTAAATAATGCTAAAAATATCAAAGTTTCTAAACACAAGAAAGTATTTGGTTTTTCTATAACCAAGCTCCAATAGGTCTCTGTGGCCATAATAAGCAAAATTGAAGCAGAAGATAAAAACGACTTCAATAATAGGGCAGATATATTCTTTGACTCCCATGATATTGTCTCTCATGAAGTTGAAAAATCAAGTTCTTTAAAAATACAAAGCCTGTCTCTCAAGCTCAGCAGCACTTAATCGTGCAAACATGACTAGTTTTTCAGGAAACCTGTGCTAAAGTTAAGAATTAGTTCATATGGTTTAGAGTAAACACGCCAGAGCACCGCCTGCCTTACAGTTTGCTTTGATGATTAAAAGTTACCTATTAAAACACTATCTTGTCAGCAACCCCCTCAGGTACCCTCCCAATGTGGGAGCTTTTCTCTCCTCTCAATAAATCTGGGTTTAAAAAAAAAGACTACCTTTTT
>NW_006952256.1:0-896 GCF_000164805.1 Carlito syrichta | reverse complement strand
TGTTAATTTGATTAAATGTTACAAATGTGCAATTCTTAGAGAAAAGTTTCCCTTATATATTTGAAGGAAATATAAAACTACATTCCCCGTATATTTTAACCCAATTTATATTTTTAAAAGATTATTTCCATTCAAATATATAGTATTTTCTCTACATAAGTCATAATGCTGTACTCTGCAACAAGGTATCCGAATAATCTGATATTTTAATCACCAAGCATTTAAAATGAAGCCCAGAGAAAAAAGAGAATTTGGGGTCCTAATTTATATAAACTAAAATAACATGGAAATTTACAAAGTAGTAAGTATTTGGGCTCTGCGTTAGTATACAAATTTAGATAATTGAAAATTCTTGAAAATTGATTATGATCTTAGCAAAAGAAATGCTCAACCCTGAAGGAAAAACTAATCAGAGGCTGTTACTCAATCCAAAAAAATATTCAAGTGTTTCAAAACTAAAGTGCTAAATATAATTTGGTTGTACTATAACCAAGTCTCAACCGGACTCCGTGACAATAATAATAAAAGATTACCTCTTGGGATACTCTCTCATGTCCCCTCCAGGTTGGGAGTTTCTCGGTCCTCTCAATAAACACTGCTTTAAAAAAAAAAAAGACTACCTCATTCAGAGGATTCTTGAATGGTCACTTATCCCTGGAGAAACTTTTGGATAGGTGTGAACACATGTTTCTCTTCACTTCTTGGGAATGAAATCCACCATGTCTGCCACATTTGGCAGAGCAATGTACACAAGTTCTTGAAGCCTAAGGATTGCTCAGTAGTCAAGGTCCCTCCCATTATGATGTCAAAGTTCTGAGGCTGATGTCATCAATAAAAATTTAACATTCTTATTTCCCTGACTTTATTTACCTCTTTTAATGTAAAAATTAACCTCT
>NW_006952255.1:0-725 GCF_000164805.1 Carlito syrichta | reverse complement strand
TCTCAAACTTCCGTTTGTCCTTTATTTTGAGAAGGCCCGAGGGTTTGCAGTTGCCAAATGTTTGGTAAGTACTTTTAAAGGTAACCAGGAATCATGTATTCCCCGTCCCTAGGAAACCACCTGGACATCTGTCTTTTTGTATACAGTGTTTTGGAATCCACATCAACAGGGACAATCAGGGCATACTGCTGAGAACGCAAAGGGAATCTGGATTCTTGGGGTTCTCATTCACAGAAGTCTACAGTGCCTCTTGATAAGGTTTAATCAGGAATCTGGCCTTCTATATCTCCACTTTTTTAGGGTGTCTTGTACAAGGGATCCAAAAATATTGGATTCCAATTCCCCAGAAAATTTAGGGAGTCTTTCTATTAATATCCAAACAACTTGAATTCTACATCACCACAAAATATCTCAGTGTCTTGCTGAGAATGAAGTAGGAATCTGGTAAATGGCAGTCCTCAGATACGGGAAATTGAATGCCCCTTGTTAAGGATAAATAAGGAATCCGGGTTACATGGGTCCTCAATACCGAAAACCTAGAGGGTGCCTTGCTAAGGGCTAAACAAGATCAGGGTTTTGAGCACCCCTCATGTTTTAGAGCTATTTGTTATGTGGATATTATGAATCAATCATTCCTGGACTCCAACAATACTCGGGTACTCTTGATAGTTATGAACGAGAATCTGGCAATACAAGTGTGGGATACTCTGATGCCAGATTCCGGG
>NW_006952254.1:0-610 GCF_000164805.1 Carlito syrichta | reverse complement strand
GACATAATAGAAGAAAATTTTATTTTCATACATATGCACAGAAACTCACAAAATATTACACTACAAAAGACCAGATGATCCTTATGTAGCACGACGTGGTAAAAAAAAATAAATAAGGGCTTGTTGTTTTGTTGGGTGTGGGGAAGAAAACAACTCATGGGAGGGTGAGAAGAAGAAATGTGTGAGGAAGGAAGTTTGCCTTGTTGTGCAGCTAAAAGTCTCCTGGGTGATAACTGTGTCAGAGCAGGTGCCTTCCTGAAATAGATACCTTTACTAATGAGCTTTTCCTTTAAAGTAGTTTTTCAGAGGTGCACCCGAGTCTGCAATTTCTCAAAATATCTAGCTCCCTGGCCAGGTCATCTGAAATACTTTTCAAACTGCTCATCACATGAAGAAGTTCTGCCCTGCAGTACACTGGGGCATTCCCCTGAGTCTTGGCTCAGCTCCTAGAAGGAGGTTGTTTAGATCCTGGAGTCTGTCACATGTGAAATGGGACATAACCAAGGCCCTTATCTCTTGCATGCAGACAATAAAACCAACTAAATAAGAGGTGACATGCTAAGTATTGTATCTCCTAACTGGTGAAGCAATACATCTTGGACAAGAAGAG
>NW_006952253.1:0-851 GCF_000164805.1 Carlito syrichta | reverse complement strand
AGTTGGATGTACTTGGGCTTCTTGAGTCAGAATGGATCCCGGATGGCCTCCGTTTCACATAACCTGCAACAAGATACTGTTTTATTTTTCCTGGGTTTATGTTCATGAAGATGGGGGGGGGGCTCCTGGTAATGCTGACCTCTGAAAAGAAGTGACCAAATGGTGGTAGTTGCTGGAATGGAAGACACACTCTGGGTTCCTACTTTGCCATAGTATCCTGAGTTTGCTATTTCACAGAAAAAACATGGAACCAACTACGCTGCCCATCAAAAGAGAACTGGATAAAAAAAATATGGTGCATATGCACAATGGAATATTATGCAGCCATAAAGAAGGACAAAATTATGAATTTCACAACAACTTGGATGGACATAGTGTCCATAACACTGAGTGATATTTCACAGAAACAAAGAACTGAGTATCACATCTTCTCACTCATAAGGGAACCTTGAACAATTATTGCAATAATTGAAAAGGGGGGAAAAGTAGTGGGGGAACTGCCAGGGGAGGGGGGTGAGATTGGCAGTAGTGGAAAACCGCCAGAGGAGGGGAGTACACCTCATCAACAAGGGTACCTGCATAATGAACATTTGTATATTTGAATTGTACCCCACATATTTAGAATTAAAAAATTAAATTAAAAAAAATGTGGAATGGGCAGATTGCTCAGAGTTGAGGAGTCAGCAGGGGTAAAGGATGAGGAATACATTTTAAAGAACAGGGTGGCTCCATTTCATACAAGGAAGAAAGACCTCGAATAACCCAAAATTTGTGTAATTAAAGACTGATTTTCTTATAAGAGCGAGAACATCTAGAGCTATTGTAATTGAGGAGCACACCACATTCAATTG
>NW_006952252.1:0-472 GCF_000164805.1 Carlito syrichta | reverse complement strand
TAATTCCTGAGAATCAGGGGACTGGGGGTTCAGATCTTGGACTCCTCCACTTTTGCATGGGGATATTGGCAAACTTCTTTTCTTTTTCTAATTAATATTTAAATTACTAATTATACTTTCACTTGACATAGATTTGACTCTAGAGAAAGTGGTTGATGTATTTTCTTTTTTTCTTTTTTTTTTTTTTTGAGTTGGAGTCTCGCTCTGTTGCCCAGACTGGAGTGCCATGGCCGCTCCCAGCCGCCGCAGCCTCGACCTGCTGGGCTCCGGTGATCCTTCCACCTCAGCCTTCCGAGTAGCCGGAATTACAGGCATGCACTACCATGCCCGGCTGATTTTTGTATTTATTGTAGAGATGAGGTCTCGCTTCCCAGGCGGGTCTCGAACCCGCGGGCTCAGGTAATCCACTCACCTCAGCCTCCCAAAGGCGCGGGATTACAGGCTGAGCCACCGAGCCGGGCTTCTTTTTTTA
>NW_006952251.1:0-759 GCF_000164805.1 Carlito syrichta | reverse complement strand
CAGTTTGACTTGGTGAGTGGTAATTGCATGTAAATGAATATCTCCCCTGAGTCTCATTAGTTTTGGTCTAGTCTGTATATTTCCTGTTAAGACCAGATCTTGTTGATCTCAAGAACATTTCCTTAGCTGGGCTCGGTGGCTCAGCCTGTAATCCTGCACCTTGGGAGGCTGAGGTGAGTGGATTGCCTGAGCCTGCAGGTTTGAAACCTGCCTGGGCAGCGAGACCTCATCTCTACAATAAATCAAAAAATCAGCTGGGCGTGGAGTGCATGCCTGTAATTCCGGCTACTCGGTAGACTGAGGCGGAAGGATCGCCAGAGCCCAGCAGGTCAAGGCTGCGGTGGCCAGGAGCGGCCACTGCACTCCAGTCTGGGTGACAGAGTGAGACTCCAACTCAAAAAAAAAAAAAGAACATTTCCGTGAACTGAACAACAACTAAGATGGGAAACAGAAACAGCAGTCATGAGGCTATACACTGATCTTTTTCTTTTTCTGTCTCTTTGTGCCTAGAATTGGATGTTGCTGACTTTGATGACCGAAGCTCGCTTCTGTACAGGTTCAATCAGAAGCTCATTAGCACTCTGAAAGATGTGATTTCCCTGAAGTTCAAGAGCATGCAAGGAGATAAGTCTTGTTCCATGGAAAAGTTCAGTGTGGAGAGCAAATAACCTTGGAGCTCCAGAAGGGGAGGCTTGCTCTGCACCTCATCTTGGGTAGGCTCTGTCTTTGCCCTTCCTTTCTTGTGTTGGGTAATGGGGA
>NW_006952250.1:0-849 GCF_000164805.1 Carlito syrichta | reverse complement strand
ATGATGTAAATATTTTATAAATACTATTTTGGTGACTGTATAATGTTCCATCTGGTGATTCCACCTAATTATTGGACACTACCTCTAATTTTTAAATCATTTGCCATTAAAAAAGAAAATGCACATTTCAGTTTGCATTCTTGGAATAGATTTACAGAAAGTGGTTTACTAGGTAAAAAGTTATGAACATAAAAGTTCCTCAATACTTATATACATATGTTTTTCCAAAAGATTGGTGGGATTCAATTTTGCACTATCTTTGGCAATAAGAGTATTGGCTAAGTAAATGAATTGAGCTGAATCAGTTAATAAAATCAAATTGCTAGCAAAATAATAATATTAACCAGCTTACTCCATTTTTTAAAAAAACTTTCATCTTAGTTACCTGCCTGACCGAAGAATCAATGCATATGTGTGATTACAGTAACATTCCCATGACCGCAGACCCCCAGCTTTGTCTTCTTTGGGCAGACTGTGCTTACTGTTTCCTGGTGCCTGTTACAAAACTCCTTAGCCATAAATTCCATGTAATTGTATGCTTTGCTAACTGAAATCAAATGTTATGCTTTTCAAAACCCCATTGTTATATTTTCATATTTTGTTCTTATATTCTGTAAGTAACCTAACCAAGGTAACTCCATTGTGTAATAATTCTTCTTCCTTGTCTCTATGTAACTACCTTAAACTATATTTTGATGGCAGAACTCCAGGGACTTTCTGGACACTGGCTGTACTTAGGACATAAAAATTAATCAAAGTTCCCTAACAATCTAAAGCTCCCATTTTGGTTGCCAAGTTGTTAGTTAATAGTTGTTATGGTCAGCCAGGCTCGGTGGCTTAGCCTGTAAT
>NW_006952249.1:0-370 GCF_000164805.1 Carlito syrichta | reverse complement strand
GACCTTTGACTTCACAAACACCATCACTCACTGTGACATCTTATAATCCCTGACACCCTCAGAAACACCCCTCTCATATCTTCTTTAAATTTTTACATTTTTAAAGAAATTAGAGATGGGTCTTGCTATGTTGCCCAGGCTGGTCTCAAACTCCTGGCCTCAAGCCATCCTCCTGCCTCAGCCTCTCAAAGTGTTGGGTTTACAGGCATGAGGCACCACCACTGTCCTGGCCCACCCCCCTCATATCCATATAACACCATCAAATGAAACTAAAGCACAGACACCCCATACAGACACTATGTTATACGCTCACATGTAGAGTCCCTCCCCCACACAGTTCCTATATACATACAATCATTAGCACACTGAT
>NW_006952248.1:0-596 GCF_000164805.1 Carlito syrichta | reverse complement strand
AACAAGTATTCATAGGAATGAGAGCCTGTAAGTGAAAATCGATGCTTCACTCTGGGAACATTGATTTCAAGAAAAAAGAGGGTCGCCATGGAGACGCGGGGCCGCCGCCTGCTCCGCGGCTGCGGGTCGTGTGCGGCCCCGCTGCAAATGGACCGCCGCGGTGGGGTCAGGGCGTCGGGTGCCGCGCAGGGGGCCAGGACGACGATGACCAAGAGGAGGAGCGAGAGGGCGGCGCTGCGAGCTCGCGCGTGTCTAGACCGCCCCCCATCGAGGGCGGCGCCTAAGAGTTGGCCAAATGGAAGGTGAAGAAGAAAAAAAAGAAGACCAAGGGTTCAGACAAGGCGGACGGTAAGAGAAGCTGCCAGTGCAGCTGCTTAAGCGTCCTGGCCTGAGACTCTTCTCCGAGGACGCCGACTGCCAGCCCTCCCAGGCCCCCCATTTACCTGGAGACCACTTTCGACCAGAAACTGGAGCTCACGAGTCCCAGACTGAGGTCCTCCCACTCCCACTCACGCCACATGATACCCAGTCCTGCCCATGACAACCACCCGGGCCTACAGAGACCCCTCCATGGCCTCAAAAGTTCCACCAACTTT
>NW_006952247.1:0-750 GCF_000164805.1 Carlito syrichta | reverse complement strand
AGTACCTCGTGGAAAACTTCCTCAGGTCCCCTCCCAGTTTGAGTTTTCTCGGTCCTCTCAATAAAGACTGCTTCAAAAAAAAAAGACGACCTCGTTTATAGGATTCTTGAACGGTCACTTATCATTCTACAATTTTTTTATATGTGTGAACACATGGTTCCCTTCACCTCTTGGGAATGAAATCCACTATGTCTACCGCATTTGGAAGAGAACTGTACACAAATGCTTGAAGCCATAGGATTGCTCAGTAGTCAAAGTCCCTCTCATTATGATGTCAAAGTTCTGAGGCTGAAGTTATCAATGACAATTTGACATTCTAATTTCCCTGACTTTACTTACCTCTTTTAATGTAAAAATTAACCTTTTAGTCAATCTACAGATTCAATGAAATAACCATTAAGTTAACATCATTTTTCTCAGACCAGGAAATTACAAAAAACGTATTCATATGAAACTATAAGCAATCATGAATGGAGAAAATAATCATATCTAAAGAAACAAAGCAGAAACAATCGCCCTTGCACACTTCAAACTTTACTATATGTTTACTGTAATCAACACAGCCAGGTATTGGTACCATAATAGATCGATTGGCCAATGGATTAGGACAGAGAATGAAATCCTCAAATTCTCAACCAACTCATCCTTGAAAAAAACTCCAAGACCCACTGGGTAATGGAACATATATTCAGTAAATGGTGCTGGCCAAAGGCTGACAACATGCCCAAGATTGAATCAGGACCCATATCG
>NW_006952246.1:0-766 GCF_000164805.1 Carlito syrichta | reverse complement strand
GCAACATCTAAACCCAAGGTCCCAATTAAGAATAGCAGAACTACCAGAAGTTTCTTGAGTACGAGGTAACCTTGAACTCAGGGCTTACATTCAAAAAACTCCAGGTGATTACTTGTATCCTGGAATTTGGCGTTAGAGGATCCTGAATCTAAATGGACTTATAGTGCCATATTTTTGTTTAAACTATTGAGAGGACCAGAATACTGCTGGATATCTGGAATAACTGACTCATAATATCCCCATAGGTAACAGCTCTGTAAAATTTGGGGAGTTCAAAGCCTGGATTCTTGTAGGCCTTAGCAAGACGCCCTGTACTTTTTTGGAATTGAGGACTCATGTATCCAGATTCTTTATTCTTTCATAATAAGGGCCCGTGCAGTTTCCTGTATGAGTTGTCTCCCATTCCCCAGATTCCTGCTTCGAAAACCTGATTCTTGTTTAGTGCTTAGCAAGACGCCCAGTAGATTTTTGGCATTGAGGACTCATGAAAGCCAGATTCCTTCTTCCTTCTTAGCAAAAGGCTGTGTAGTTTCCTTTATATGAGGAATCCTATAACTCAGATTCCTGCTCGGAATCCCTGATTATTGTTTAGTCCTTAGAAAGACGCCCTGTAGATTTTTAGCATTGAGGACATATGTAACCCAGATTCTTTATTCGTCCTTAGCAAGAGGCCGTGAAGTTTTCTGTATATGGGAACTCCCATTCCCCAGATTCGTGCTTCAAATCCCTACTACATTTTTTTCCCTTAGTAAGAGTCCCTGTAGGG
>NW_006952245.1:0-494 GCF_000164805.1 Carlito syrichta | reverse complement strand
CAAAACCTCCAACAACAACCACTGAGGAGAGGAAAAGCTATTCAATAAATGGTGCTGAGAAAACTGGCTGATTACCTGCAGAAGATTGAAATAGGACCCCCACCTATCCCCATAAACAAAAATTAACTCTAAATGGATCAAAGACCTAAACATAAAACCTCAAATTATAAGAATCTTAGAAAATGCAGGACACATACTTATGGTAATTTGAACTGTAACCAATTCCCATTCAGAATCATAAATGCACATATCCTAAGAAATAAGATAGAGAATAGAATCTCATCAAACTAAATGAGTTTCTGCAAAGCAAAAGTAACCACCAAAAGAGCAGGGAGACAGTCCACAGATTGGGAAAAACTATTCTCCAACTTTATTTCTGACAATGGCCTGCAACTAGGATCTGCAAGGAACTGAAATATGCTGAAAGCAAATAAATAAATAAATAACAGCCTTATTAAAAAATTGGCAAAATACATGAATAGACACTTCTCAAG
>NW_006952244.1:0-837 GCF_000164805.1 Carlito syrichta | reverse complement strand
TTATAGAGTGATTTGAGTCTTCAGGATATATTCGCAGTAGGGAAATGTGGATCATATGGGAGTTTGATTTTTAGAAGCTTTTAGAAATCTCACACTGCTTTTCACAGAGGTGCACTAGTTTACACTCCCAGCAAAAGTGTAGAAGTGTTCCCTTTTCGCCACACCATCTCCAGCAGGTGTTATTTTTTCAGTTGTTGATAATTGCCATTCTGACTAGAGTTAGTTGGTATCTCAGTGTGGTTTTGATTTGTATCTCCCTGATGATTGTGAGGTTGAACATTTCTTCATGTGTCTGTTGGCTGCTCGGATATGTTCTTTTGTGAAGTGTCTGTGGATACCTTTTGCCCATTTTATAAAGGGGTTCTTTGTTTTTTTCTTTTCAGCATGTTTTAGTTCCTTGTAGATCCAGGAATCAGTTTCCAGGTCCAGTTTACTTAATGGTTTCTCCTGCGTTTTCTAAGATTATTATAATTTGGTAATTTAAGTTTAGGTCCCTGATCCATTTAGAGTTAATGTGTATGGTAATAGGTTGGGGGTCCTGTTTCAATCTTGGGCATGTTGTCAGCCTTTTCCCATTTACTGTATATATACTCAATTACCCAGTTGAACTTGGAGGTTTTTTTCAAAGATGAGTGGGTTGTGAATTTGAGGATTTCATTCTCTGTCCTAATCCATTGTCCTATGGACCTATTCTAGCACCAATACCAGGCTGTGTTGATTACTGTAAGCATACGGGGAACCAGCCCCTGCAGAGGTTCACAGGGTCCCTGGAAGGTCGGGTAGCATCAGTGACTATTCTGGAGAAATAAAGAGAAAGAAAGAGAAAAGGGGAGGAAT
>NW_006952243.1:0-803 GCF_000164805.1 Carlito syrichta | reverse complement strand
GTTAGGCAAAAAATAAATTGGAAAAAGGAAAACTAATCTATAAAGAATTTTTGTTATTCTTTAATTCAATAGAAAAGTTGTAAATGAAATACTGGTAACAGAATCTGTTTCTTAGTTAGCTCAGCCAACATAACAAAATACCATAGACAGGTGACTTAAACAAAAATTTATTTATCAGGGTTCTGAAGGCCTTGTACAGGAGACTTCTTTGATTTTTAATTTTTTTAAAGAGATGGTGTCTCACTATGTTACACAGGCTGAACTTCTGGGGCTCAAGTTATTCTCTCACCTCAACTTCATGAATAGCTGTGACTGCAGATGTGCACCACCATGGTTGGCATTGAGATTCACTTTAGATCCATAGACACAAATAGATTAAACATGAATCAAAAAAAGATATACCATGCAAATAGCAAGCAGAAGAGAGAAGGGATAACTATATCAATATATATTTTTTGAAGACTTAGATCAGAAAGAGACAGACAAGAGAAAAATGAGGAAACAAAGGATGCTGTAAATTCAATACAGCAAGAGGATATAAGAATTATAAACATGCAGGCACTCAGAAATAGCCCATCAAAAAAATATCAAACACTAAAAATGAAAGGGATAGACAGTTTTACAATAGTTAGAGACTTTAATACCCCACTGTCAATAATGAATAGAACAACCAGACAGAAAATAAGTAAGGAAATAGAGGACGTAAAACACATCAATCAACTAGGTCTATTAGACAAAATCATAGTGACAGAAAGCAGAATAGTGGTTGCCAAGGGTTGGGTGTAAAGGAAAATGTGAATCCC
>NW_006952242.1:0-753 GCF_000164805.1 Carlito syrichta | reverse complement strand
TTATTGTAATTGCAGGTCAGAGAAGAATGATGTTAGCTTGAAGGCTATTCATTGAATATGTAGATTGACTAAAAGGGTAATTTTTTACATTAAAAGAGGTAAATAAAGTCAGGGAAATAAGAATGTTAAATTTTTATTGATGACATCAGCCTCAGAACTTTGACATCATAATGGGAGGGACCTTGACTACTGAGCAATCCTTAGGCTTCAAGAACTTGTGTACATTGCTCTGCCAAATGTGGCAGACATAGTGGATTTCATTCCCAAGAAGTGAAGAGAAACATGTGTTCACACCTACCCAAAAGTTTCTCCAGGGATAAGTGACCATTCAAGAATCCTCTGAATTAGGTAGTCTTTTTTTTTAAAGCAGTGTTTATTGAGAGGACCGAGAAACTCCCAACCGGGAGGGGACATGAGAGAGTATCCCAAGAGGTAGTCTTTTATTATTATGGTCACGGAGTCCGGTTGAGACTTGGTTATAGTACAACCAAATTATATTTAGCACTTTAGTTTTGAAACATTTGAATATTTTTTGGATTGAGTAACAGCCTCTGATTAGTTTTTCCTTCAGGGTTGAGCATTTCTTTTGTTAAGATCATAATCAATTTTCAAGAATTTTCAATTATCTAAATTTGTATACTAACGCAGAGCCCAAATACTTACTACTTTGTAAATTTCCATGTTATTTTAGTTTATATAAATTAGGACCCCAAATTCTCTTTTTTGTTTGGGCTTCATTTGAAATTCTTGGTG
>NW_006952241.1:0-691 GCF_000164805.1 Carlito syrichta | reverse complement strand
CAAACCAAGACCCTGGTGCCCTCCCAAAAATATCTTCTAAACATGGTGCAACGTCTAAACCCAAGTTCCTAATTCCGAATTGCTGAACCACTAGATGTTTTGTAGTATGAGGCAACCCTGAACTCAGGGCTTACATTCAGAAAACCCGAGGTGAATACTTGTGTCCTGGAATTTGGACTTAGAGGATCCATAATCTAAATGGACTTGTAGTGCCATATTTTCGTTTAAACTATCAAGAGGACCAGAATATTGTGGGAATTATGAAATGACTGATTCCTAATATGCACATAGAAAACAGCTCTGAAAAATATGGGGATGTCGAACTCTGAGTCTTGTAGGCCTTACCAAGATGCCCTGAACATTTTTGGAATTGATGACTCATACAACCCAGATTCGTTATTCTTCCTTAGCAAGACCCGTGTAGTTTCCTGTATTTGAGGACTCCCATTTCCAGATACTTGCTTCGAAATCCTGACTCTTGTTTAGCCCTTAGCAAGATGCCCAGTAGATTTTTAGCATTGAGGACTCGTGAAAACCAGATTCGTTATCCTTTCTTAGGAAGAGGAGGTGTAGTTTCCTGTATATGAAGACTCCCATTACAGAGATTTCTGCTTCAAAACCCTGATTCTTGTTTAGCCCTTAGATAGATGTCTTGTAGATTTTTAAGATCGAGGACATGTGTAACCCAGAT
>NW_006952240.1:0-631 GCF_000164805.1 Carlito syrichta | reverse complement strand
TTCATGTGGACTTGAAAACCAAGACCCTGGTGCCCTCCCAAAAATACCTTCTAAACATGGTGCAACGTCTAAACCCAAGGTCCTAATTCCCGAATTGCTGAACCACTAGATGTTTTTGTAGTATGAGGTAACCCTGAACTCAGGGCTTACATTCAGAAAACCCGAGGTGATTACTTGTGTCCTGGAATTTGGACTTAGAGGATCCATAGTCTAAATGGACTTGTAGTACCATATTTTCGTTTAAACTATCAAGAGCACCAGAATATTGCGGGAATTATGGAATGACTGATTCCTAATATGCACATAGGAAACAGCTCTGAAAAATATGGGGACGTCGAACTCTGAGTCTTGTAGGCCTTACCAAGATGCCCTGAACATTTTTGGAATTGATGACTCGTGCAACCCAGATTCGTTATTCTTCCTTAGCAAGAGCCCGTGTAGTTTCCTGTATATGAGGACTCCCATTTCCAGATACTTGCTTCTAAATACTGACTCTTGTTTAGCCATTAGCAAGATGCCCAGTAGATTTTTAGCATTGAGGACTCGTGAAAACCAGATTCCTTGTCCTTTCTTAGGAAGAGGCTGTGTAGTTTCCTGTATTTGAAGACTCCCATTACAGAGATTTCTGCTT
>NW_006952239.1:0-1417 GCF_000164805.1 Carlito syrichta | reverse complement strand
TTCAATTTATTGTAGAGGTGAGATTATGCCAAGTAGCCTGGGCTGGTCTCAGATCCGCGGGCTAAGGTAATCCTCTCATCTCAGCCTCCCAAAGTGCTGGGATTATAGGTTTGAGGCACTGCACCCAGCCATATCCTTCTCTATTTAGCCATAGGCTCCCTCTGACATAGATCATAGAATTTAATGGTGGCTCCATAGATGGGTAGATAGAATAAAAAATTCAAAGTATTGAAGATCAGTACCTACAACTATGTTTTTTTTAAAGATGTGGGGTACAATTCAATGTTAAGTATACACGTTCTTTATGCCAGTACCACTGTTTATGAGGTGTGCCCCCTTCTCTGACAGAATCATACTACTGCCAATCCTGCCTCCTCTGGCAATTTCCCGCTACTGACAATCCTTATTACAATAATTGTTAGTTCACTTATGAATGAGAACATGTGATACTTAGTTCTGTGTTTCTGATATAGATCACTCAGTATTATTGACTCTAAGTCCATCCAAGGGCCGGGTTTGGTGGTTCAGCCTGTAATTCCAGCAGTTTAGGAGGCTGAGGCAAGTGGATTCCCTGAGCCCACGGGTTCGAAACCCACCTGTGCAACTTGGTGAGATCTCATCTCTACAATAAATAAAAACTTAGCTAGGCGTGGTAGTGTGCACCTGTAGTTCTGGATACTTGTAAGACTGAGGCAGAATGATCACTGGAGACTAGCAGGTTGAGGCTGCAGTAGCTGGTAGCATTCCACTGCACCCCACTCTGAGTGACAGAGTAAGACTCCAACTCAAAAAATTAAAAAATAAATTAAAAAATCTATCCAAGTTGCTGTGGATTCAAAATTTTGTCCATTTTATGGCTGTGTAATATTCCACTATGCATATGTACCACATTTTTTATCCAGTCATCTTTCAATGGGCAGCACAATTGATTCTGTGTTTTTGCTGTTGTGAAGAATGCTGCAATAAACATGCATGTGCACGTATGTTTCTTCAGAGTGATTTGAGTTCCTCTGGGTATGTTCCCACAGAGAGATTGCAGGGTCATATGGAAGGTTGATTTTTTAGACCTTTCAGGAATCACCAAACAGTTTTCCACAGAGATTATACTAGTTTACATTCCCACCATCAGTAAAAGTGTTCCCTTTTTACCACATTCTGTCCAGTATTGTTTTTTTGTTAGTGATGATGTCCATGCTGATTGGAATTAGGTAGCATCTTAGTGTTTTTTGGGGGGTGGGCATTCGGAGTCTCATTCTGTCATCCAGAGTGGAGTGCAGTGGCATGCTCATGGGCTATCCTTGTGTTGACCTGCTGGGTTCTGGTGATCCTTTCACTTCAGCCTTCCACGTAGCTGGAACTACAGGCATGAGCTACCGTGACTGGCTAATTATTTATTTACTTATTTATTGGGGAAATG
>NW_006952238.1:0-695 GCF_000164805.1 Carlito syrichta | reverse complement strand
TTCTTCGCTGGAGGCCATGTAGTGTCCTGTACACGAGGACGCCCTTCCCCCAGATTCCTGTTTTATAACTCTGATTCTTGTTTAGCCCTTAGCAAGACGCCATGTACATTATCTGATTGAGGAACTGTGTAAAATAAACTTTTTACTTTTCCTAAGCAAGAGGCCTCGAAGTTACCTGTTATCAGGTGTATTACCCACATTCCTGCTTCTTATCCCTTATTCTTCTTTAGGCCTTAGCAAGAAGTCCTGTAGTTCTTTTGGGAGAGAGAACACGTGTAACCCAGATTCCGTATTATTTGTTAGCAAAAGACCGTGTATTTGCCTGTATATGAGGACCCCATTTCCGCAGGTTTATGCTTCAAAATCCTTGATTCGTGTTTAGCCCTTGGTAAGAAGCCCTGAAGTTTTTTAGGGATTGAGGACACGTGTAACCCAGATTCCTTATTCTTTCTTAGTAATAGGCAGTCCAGTTTCCTGTATTTGAGAATTCCCACTACCCAGATTACTACATTAAAAAGCTGATTCATGGTTACCTCTTAGTAAAACTCTCTGTGGACTTTTGAGCTGAGGACTCGTACAAACAAAATTCCTATTCTTCCTTAGCAAGAGACCGTGTACTTTCCTGTGTATGAGGACTCCCATTACCTAGATTCCTGCTTCTAAGCAAGGCGATGAAATATTTCCTGTTGAACTAG
>NW_006952237.1:0-3036 GCF_000164805.1 Carlito syrichta | reverse complement strand
TCTCAGCAAGACATCAGGACATTCCTGGTGATGTAGATTCAAGTGTTGGATATCAATAGAAAGACCCCCATAAGTTTCTGGGGAATTGGAATCCAAGATTCCTGGTTCCCTTGTACAAGACACCCTAACAAATGTGGGACCTAGAAGCCCAGATTCCTGATTAAACCTTGTCAAGAGGCCCTGTAGACTTCTGTGAATAAGAACTCCAAGAATACGGATTCCCTTTTCGTTCTCAGGAAGATGCCCTGATTTTCCCTGTCGATGTGGATTCCAAAACTCTGTATACAAAAAGACAGATGCCCACAGTTTCCTAGAAATGGGGAAACCATGATTTCTGGTTACCTTTAAAAATACTTACTAAACTTTTGGAAACTGCTATACCCTCGGTCCTTCTCAAAATTAAAGGACAAACGTAATATTGAGAATTACAAAGTTCATCTTATGACCAGAGTTACATCCAAATATGGCAAGATGATCTGTTTTGTCCTAGAATCTGGCCTTAGTTGTCCCCAGGAATCTAACGGACTTGTCATGCCAGATATCCGTTTACAACTGTCAAAAGGACCAGGATGTTGCTGGAGTCTTGAATTGACTGATTCGTAATATCCACATGCTAAATAGCTCCAAAACATGAGGGGAGCTCGAAGCCCTGATTGTTAGTTTTTCCCGTAGCAATACGCCCTGAGAATTTTTTCGGATTAAGGACTCGTGTAATACAGATTCCTTATTCTTCCTTCGCTAGAGGCCGTGTAGTGTCCTGTATATGAGGACTCCCTTCCCCAGATTCCTGTTTCGAAACCCTGATTCTTGTTTAGCCCTTAACAAATGCCATATAGATTTTGTGATTGACAAACCGTGTAAACAGATTCCTTATTTTTTCCTAGCAAGAGGCAGCAAAGTTTCCTGTAATGAGGACTATTACCCACATTTCTGCTTCGAATCTCTGAATCTTGTTTAGCCCTTAGCAAGGCACCCTGTAGTTTTTTTGGGATTGAGAACACGTGTAACCCAGATTCCTTATTCTTTCTTAGCAAAAGGCCATATAATTACCTGTATATGAGGACTCCATTTCCCCAGATTCATGTATCAAAAACCCTGATTTGTGTTTAGCCCTTAGCAAGACGCACTGAATTCTGGGGAGATTGAGGACACATGTAACCATATTTCTTATTCTTCCTTAGCAATAGGCACTGCAGTTTCCTGTATATGAGTGCTCCCATTACCCAGATTCCTACATCAAAAACCGAATTCCTGGTTACATCTTTTTATGACGCCCTGTGGATTTTTGGGTTTGAGAACTAGAGCAACCAAAATTTCTTATTCTTCCTCAGCAAGAGGCCGTGTATTTTCCTGTATATGAGGACTCCCATTACCCAGATTCCTGCTTCATTCTCAGCAAGGCGCTGAGACATTTCCTGGTGACCTAGAATTCCAGTTATTTGGATATCAAGCGAAGCACTCCTATAAGGTACTTGGGGAACTATAATACAAGATTCCTGGTTCCCATTAATAAGAACACCCCAAAATGTGGAATCTTTTAGTTGCAATGTCACAATTCCCACCAGCCCGACCACAAGAAATTTCTGTAGTTTGAAGTAACCTGAATTGAGGGATTTTGTACAAATATGCCTTTTGGTTACAGGGGTACCTGATTATGGTCGTCGATGTTCCTATGACACAAAAGGATTTGTAGGGCCAGATCCTCGATTACAATTATCAAGAGGATGAAAGTTCCTGGGGATATCTATTGACAGATTTAGGTTATCCACGGAGCAAGTAGTTCTGAAAAATGTAGGGACCTAGAAGCCCAGATTGCTAATTACCTTATGAAGAGGCACTGTAGATTCTGGCGAATGAGTACTCTTAAAACCGGATTTCCTTTTCATTCTCAGCAAGATGCCCTGAAATTTCGTCGTGATGTGCATCCCAAACTCATATAAAAATAGGCAGATGCCCAGAAGTTTCCTAGGGACGTGGAATCCATGAATCCTGATTACACTTAAAAGTACCTAATAAATATTTGGCAACCTCAAAACACCAGGCCCCATCCGAATTGAAGGACAAACGGAAGTTTGAGGATTACAAGGTACATCTTAAGACCAGAGTTACCAACAAATATGGCGATAAGATTCTTTGGGTCCTGGAATCTGCCCTTTGTTGTCCCGAGGAACCCAAAGGACTTGTAAGTCCACATTCTCGTTTACAACTATCAAGAAGACCAGAAGTTTGCTGAGAATCTATAATGAGAAAATTGTCATAACCAAGAGGTATGTAGCACTAAATAATGTGGGAAATTAGAAGCCCAGATTCCAGATTAGCCCTTATAATGTGGCCATGTAGACTTCTTGGATTGACCACCCACATAACCCAGATTCCTTTTGTTCTCAGTAAGATTCCCGGACGTTACCTAGCGATGTGGAAGTAAAAACTCTTATATACCAATATTCATTCGCCCAAAAGGTCAGAAGCGCCCTGGAATCCAAGATTGCTGGATCCCCTTTAAGAATACATTCTAAATATGTGGGAACTCCTAATCGTAACTTATGAAATCAATCTACATTTCCAGCGAAAGTTTCTGGATTAGGAGGAAAAACTGAAGCCAGAAATTGCACTAAAAATGGCGAGATGATTCATTGGGTTGTGGAATCTGGCCTTACAGCCTCCTGCAGAAAAAGCCAAGCAGATTGACAGCTTCTTTATTACAATTAAGAAGAGCAGCAGCAGGTTTCTGGTGACTGGTAATGACAGATTTGTGTTATGGATATAGGACTTAGCTCTGAAAATATTGGGACTGTGACTCCCAAATTCCTAATTAGCATTTAGAATAATCTTGTAGGCTTCTAGGTATGAGAACTTCCTTAAACCAGGGAAAAATTAGCAACTGCCCAGAATTTTGCTGGTCACATGGAAATTGATTTTCCTTGTTGCACAATGGTAACATGAGTAGAAGCTTTCAAGGACATAGTGTCTCAGATTCCTGTTTCGTTCTCAGCAATACAACCAGATGTCTCCCAGTGCCCTGGAAGTCTAGATCTG